>NW_027887023.1:0-13037 GCF_054177405.1 Leptonychotes weddellii | reverse complement strand
TTTTTTTTTTTAAAGATTTTATTTATTTATTTGAGAAAGAGAGAATGAGAGAGAACACATGAGAGGGGATAGGGTCGGAGGGCAAAGCAGACTCCCTGCCGAGCAGGGAGCCCGATGCGGGACTCGATCCCGGGACTCCAGGATCATGACCTGAGCCGAAGGCAGCCGCCCAACCAACTGAGCCACCCAGGCGCCCCAAATGAAATTAGTTTTTAAGCATCATGAGAGCAATGGCTATGTTGGTTTTGTTCGCCGCATCTATGCATAGCCAAGCACACTGCTCGACACATGGCAAACAGGTACATATTTGTGAAAAGGGAGGAGAAAAGAAGAGAAGGAGGGAGAAAAGGAAGAAAGTTGTAAAGGTAGATTCAAGTTCTTTGAATTTGTGTGTGTGTGTGTGTGTGTGTGCGCGTGCGTCTAACAGTCATAAATGGGTATGGAACCTTTGAAGTAACTGCTTAGGTGTTAATAGGATAGGGGAATAAATTAGAAATCTTATTCTTCATGTAGTTGGGTACAATATATACATATGAAATAAATCATCTGGGAAATACCTACTTTGATCCAGTCCAACTTCTCATGGGCAGCTTCATGGAAGAAGTTAATTTTGCTAGCTTGCTCTGTGTGTGTGTGTGTGTGTGTGTTTGTGTGTGAGAGAGAGAGAGAGAAAGAGAGAGAGAGAAGGGATAGAGGAATGTTGGCAGGGTGTTGAGGCTGGGAAGATAAGCAGAGGCCAGAAGGGAGCTCCAGAAGTAGTTACTGGAGGGCTTTATTTAAACTGGAAAGCGATATAATCGGCGATCAGATTTTTTTAGATTAAACTACGCTGACAACAGCTGTGACGTAATGGAAAGGATACTGATTTTTTTTTTTCCAGCTCTAATAACCTGTGCGTAGGTCTCAAGACCTGCCATTTTAAAAGCAGAAGAGTTATATCATTTTTTTCAAGTATTATTCAATTGATCCTAATGGCTCAGCTTGCCAGCAGAGGGAAAATATAGAGCTGATTAATGTTAAGATGAAGTTAAAACTACGCTGATCTCGAGTTGAGATAAAAAGAAAGTTTGTTGGGGCACCCGCCTTGGGCGGGAGTGGAAAGTTTTGTGATTTTAAAGTTTTTACAAGGCTGGAAATGGGGCGATGGAAGCTGGTCAGATTCTTCAGATTTTGTTTTTCATGCTTTCCTGGGGACTCTCTCAATATATTAAAATTACCGTCCTGAGTACAACTGAAGACTCAAAAAGGAAAGAAGAAATAAAATAGGGTAACGCCAACAGGACCATATTTTCCACGAGGGCAGATTTCTCTGAAGTTGGTTTAAGCTGTCGTACCGGAACCACGAAACAGAGGGTCCTACCACGGAAGACTGACTGTAACACCGCCACGGGGCACCGGCGTCATTCGCGGTTCCTTGGCGGCTTGAAAGCCTATTTTGGTTCCCGCCCCTTTTCCTCTTGCTCTTTCTAATCCTTCCCCCTCTGCAATTCCGGACAGGAACCCTTTTTAATTTCTTCTAGGTTGAAGCGTAGGACCCATTTCGCCAACACAATCCGGAATGGTCAACATGGCGGCCGCCGTAAGGTGCCTCGGTAGAGGTAACCCAAGGAGTTATCTGGGCTTGGGGGGAAAATAGCTCTGGTATGGAGTCTTCTGTTGTAAGCCGGACTCTCCTAGGCACGGGTCTGCACTGGGGGCTCGAAAAGCTTTTCAGGGCTCTAGGTTCTCCAGAGGGTTATTACTACTTAAAAGCGACCTTATCAGATGTTTCATTCCTTTCTGGAGCGTTCCTAGGGGTGGAGAGGGAGGGGGATGTGCACTGCCCCTTCTCCAGCCACCCCTAGGGACGGAGCTGAAGACGCGGTTCTGTTTCCAATACTGGCGGTGTGGGCTGCGCGGAAGAGTTTGAAAAGCGAAGTGAGTTCTGGTACGAGAAAGGTGGTATGTTTAAGTGATCTACGTCTGTAAACTTTAACACTTTACAAAATGCTTGTTGGTGCTTTGGGAGTACATCGTTGCAGGCAATTCTAATTCTTAAACATCCAGACGTTGTCTAATTCGCATCAACATTTATCATTTGGGGACTAATTGTGTAGTACTTCTTGTTAGCAGCTCTTTTCAGCAGTTAGTAAACTCCAATGTATTGTCTAGGAGGACAGCCCTTTTTTGGTACAATGCTTTTTTTTTTTTTTTTTTTGTACAGTGCTTTTTAATTTTTGTTTGGTGTTTTTGAATGTGCCCGGCTAGCTCAGTCGGTAGAGCATGAGACTCTTAATTTTTGTTTGGTGTTTTTGAAGCACTGATACGTATTGTTATTTAATTAAGGTAGCTCTTTAGGTGGAGGCAGTAGCCAGCATCACTCCCATTTTACGGAGGAATCAACTGATCCTGTTAAAGTATGTGGTAGCAAGTGGCAGGGGCAAAACTGAAGCTTCACTCCTGGGCCAGTGATTTTTTTTTTTTTTTTAAACTACATCTTAGTTTTCTCTTTGAGCTTCTTACAGGAACGCCTAGTGTTAAGACAGGATTCTGTGTTTGGGATAGTTGTTTGAAAGAGTGGTGGCAAGAGATCACAGCAGACCCTGATAACTACTAAGTGAGCAAACCAAAAAGTGTATCTTTACTGAAAAGAGACTTATGGTATTTTCTTCATGTATGACAGAAATAACATGATGTTAGACAAGTCAAATAAACCAAAAAGAGAACTGAAGATTATCATTCTCTCCTTGCCACTGTTTTCTTCTCTTGGCTTCTAGGATTCCTGACTCTTGACTTTCTTTTTATCTCACCTGTCATTTCTCACATTTACTTTGCTGGCTCCTCCTCTCCCCAATCTCTTACCTTGGAATGTCTTAGGAGCCAGGATCCCATCTTTCATCTTCATGTCTTTTGTATATAAATTCACTCCTCTTGTGATTTCATCCAAGTCTCTTGGCTTTGACTATTTTCTGTATCGTAATGGCTCTCAAATTTATATCTGCAGTTGGGACCTCTTGTGGACTTTAGATTCTTAAACTCATCTGCCAGTTCTAGATCTCCACTTGTTCATCTCTTTAGCACTTAACACTTGTCTAAAATCAGACTCATCATAGCCTGCAGTTTTCCCCATCTCATTTCAGGGTAACTTCATCCTTTCAGTTGTCTGGGCCAAAACCTCAGAATATCCTCAACTCCCCCTCTTTTTCCCACACTTCACATTAAATGGTTGACAAATCTGATTGGTTTTACCTTCGAAATAAATCCAAAATCTAACTTCTCACTATACTATAGCAACTACCTTGCATGCCGTTACCATTCCTCACCTGGATTTCACTGTATTTTCAACGAGTATGAAATTGATCCTTTAAGAACTAAGTCATGTTACTCTTGTGCTTGAAACTCTGCAGGGCCTCCCCATTTTTCTTAGTCCTTAGAATGGCCTACGGGTGTGCTGTCTTTATTGTTATCCACTATTGAGCACTTCAGATGTGGTTAATCTGAATAGAGTGTGTCAAATACACATTAGATTTTGAGGACTTAGTACCCAAAAAAGTAAAATATCTGAATTTGTTATGTTGATAACATGTTGAAATGATAATATTTTGGGGTATTAGCTATAATAAAATATGTTAATCTTTTTTTTTTTAAGATTATTTATTTATTTGTCAGAGAGAGAGACAGCGAGAGCAGGAACACAAGCAGGGGAGTGAGAGAGGGAGAAGCGGGCTTCCTGCCGAGCAGGGAGCCCGATGCGGGGTTCGATCCCAGGACCCTGGGATCATGACCTGAGACAAAGGCAGATCCTTAATGACTGAGCCACCCAGGCGCCCCGATATTTTCATTTTTATTATTTTTTTAATTTTTTTTTTTAAGATTTTATTTATTTATTTGAGAGAGAGAGAATGAGAGAGAGAGAACACCTGAGAGGGGATAGGGTCAGAGGACCCCCTGCCGAGCAGGAAGCCCGGGACTCGATCCAGGGACTCCAGGATAATGACCTGAGCCGAAGGCAGCCGCCCAACCAACTGAGCCACCCAGGCGCCCGATATTTTCATTTTTAAATGATCCCTCTTACCTAGTAGGTAGAAAAGAAATGGAGAAGACCAAGAGTGGAAGATCGAATAGTTTGAAATTTGTTGCAGTAATCTATGTGGTAGATGATGGTGGTGTGGACTATGATGGGTGTAGTGGGAAGGCAAAGACTGCCTGGACTATGATGGGTGAAGTGGGAAGACAAAGACTAGATGCATAAGATCTCCTAGGGAAATTGAAGATTATAGAACTCCAAGCTTTCAGTATCAGATATAAGAATAAGCTAGGAAAGGAGATGGAGTAATTTCCATCTCATTGCCAAGGGGTGGGAGAGGTGGGAGTGACTTTTGAGAACGAGTACAGATTCAGGTAGATTCCTAAGTCCTTGAGATAATTCTGTTTTCTCTGAAGTAGCAAGTGAGGTTATCTGCTAAGAGTGAAGGGAGAAGAAATATGTTAAAGGAGTGTAATAATACAGATAGACAAAATGACCCCAGAGGGATTGAAAGTACAGATATTATGGCCTAGCAGTGCTATTTAAATATAGTTGACCCTTGAACAATGTAGGGATTAGGGGTGCCCCCCAACCCCATGCAGTTGAAAATCTGCATATAATATTTTTTTGAGTTTCTTTCTTTATTGAGTCTACCCCCAGCCAGGGGAACAGCGACAGACCATGGTAACTGTCACACATCCTCCCTCCCCACTATCCCCCCACCTTGCCATAATTTTTGACCCCTCAAAAACATAACTACTGATAGCCTAATGTTGACTGGAAGCCTTACTGATAACAGTTGATTAACACATATTTTGTATGTTATATGTATTATATACTGTATTCTTATAATAAAGTAAGGTAGAGAAAAATATTAAGAAAATCATAAGGCAGAGAAAATACATTTACAGTACTGTATTTATTGAAAAAAATCTGTGTATAGTGGACCCATGCAGTTCAAACCCATGTTGTTCAAGGATTGCTATAGTGGTATTTTTGTAATTTGGTTTTTATTAGTCTGTCACAGTTTCATAGATTTTTTTTTTTTTAAGATTTTTTATTTATTTATTTGACAGAGAGAGACGTAGAGCAGGAACAGAAGCAGGGGGAGTGGGAGAGGGAGAAGCAGGCTTTCCGTGGAGCAGGGAGCCCGATGCGGGACTGGATCCCAGGACCCTGGGACTATGACCTGAGCCGAAGGCAGACGCTTAACGACTGAGCCACCCAGGCTCCCAGTTTCATAGATTTCTGTTGAAAAGTTCCATTTCTGGTTGTCGTGACTTGGGGATTTTAAATAGGGTTGATTGTTTTATAGTAGGTTGCAGTTGATGTATTCGAGAAGATTATTATTTTGAGGACCTTACCAAAGTTGTTGGGTTCTTGTTTAGTACAATTAGAATTATTTTTTATTGTTTGGAAGTGTTTGCCCAGCCTTGAATGGATAATTGCTGTTCCTTCATTTACCATGTATGATTTTTTGAAGGTAGCTGGCTTCTTTGAAAATGTGGAGGATCTCTTAAATTGTTGCATACCAGCATAACCCACTAAATTTGAGATTTATGAGGGCAGGTACTGGATCTCTTAGTCTATTTCCCTCTTCTTCCATAGCCATTAAAGCCCTTAAATTCCCAACATTAAACAGGTTTCCTACACTGCCCCAAATGTTATTCCTGTATTTTCATAGAATTCAGTTTTAGTGATTATCTTGTACTTCAACTTTCTCTTGAAAGATAGGGATGAAATGAACTTGTTAGGCATGTAGCTTTGATGGTTTTTGAACTGATGATAAGAAGGAGTAGGCTAAGGGAAGATATGAAGATGGCACATCCCAGTCAAATGTAACATTAAATGCAATGGCACAGAGGCAGCAGTTAACTTGAGGGATTCAAGGGTTAGAAAGTAGGATCATAGTGAGCAAGTCCTGCTATTGAGTGATAGGCAGGAGGCAGCTCACAGAAAGCCTTGTAGACCTCGGTAAGGAATTTGTACCTATTCTACATGCACAGTGCTATGCACTTGGAAACTTACTGATGAAATGAATTCACTTGATGTGTAGATAAGTATTATAATTCCCATATTACTGGTTGTTGCATGGTTTTATATAATGAATGGATTTTAAGATTAGATTTTAAGTCATATGAAAATCTAGTTGTAGAGTACTAATTTAAAAAAATTGAGTTGAAGTCCGTTCAACAGAAAAGACAATTTAGAAGGCCAAAAATATGGAAACTTACACTAATGTATAAGAAAAATGCAAATTAAGACAATTCTCCATACCATCTTTCATTTACTAGATTGACAAAGACCAAAATGTTTGGTAACATACTATGTTGGCATAAATGTGTGGAAATTGGGGCGCCTGGATGGCTCAGATGGTTGGGCGTCTGCCTTCGGCTCGGGTCATGATCTCCAGGTCCTGGGATCTAGCCCCACGTCAGGCTCCTAGCTCAGCGGGGAGTCTGCTTCTCCCTCTCCCTCTGCCTCTCCCCCTGCTTGTACTCTCTCTGTCTCTCTTGCTCAAATAAATAAATAAATATATCTTTAAAAAAGATAAATGTGTGGAAATAAGCAACCTTTTCATTGCTGGTGGAACTGTATATGGCACTGTCGTTATGGAGAGGAATATTATCAAAATTACAAATGTTCATATCCTTTGACTCAGCAGATTTACTTGAAATTTATTCTGTAAATATAGTTGTATGTGTACAAAATGATGTTTACACCAGGTTATTTAACACAGCACTGTTTATAATAGCAAAATATTATAAATGACCTAATGGTTGGTCATTGATTAAGTAAATTATACAACTACACAGTGGAGTACTTTGCAGCTGTAAGGAGATAAAGGCTTTATGAACTGATAGGAAGTTATCACTTTTTTTTTTTAAAGATTTTATTTATTCCTTTGATAGAGAGAGAGAGTGAGCGAGAACACAAGGAGGGGGAGCTGCAGAGGGAGAGGGAGAAGCAGGCCCCCCACTGAGCAGGGAGCCCGATGCGGGACTTGATCCCAGGACCCTGGGATCATGACCTGAGCCGAAGGCAGATTCTTAACTGACTGAGCCACCCAGGCGCATCGGACATTATCACTTTAATATATACATATACATACACTTTTATGAAAGGCCTACATGAAATTATGTATATATACCTCACATAAATGTGGGTATTTATATCTACATATGCGTGTGTGTGTATATGTGTGTGTGAAAATAGGCTCTTAACTACCATTAAGTGAGAAAGCAAAGTGTATAGAATAGTGGGTAGAATGTACTACCATTTTATTGAGGAGGGAAATAATATGTCTATAAGGATGCACAAGAAATTGCTAACATGGGGCGGGGGAATGCGGGGGGCTAGTGGTAGGAGGAAGATTTTATTTTTGAAGATTTTATTTATTTATTTGTCAGAGAGAAAGAGCGTGTGCACAAGCAGGGGAGTGGCAGGCAGAGGGAGAAGCAGGCTCCCCAGTGAGCAAGGAGCCCGATGTGGGACTCGATCCCAGGACCCTGGGATCATGACCTGAGCCGAAGGCAGACGCTTAACTGACTGAGCCACCTGGGTGTCCCCCCCATTTTTTTTAAAAAGATTTTATTTATTTATAAATAAACACAGAGACACAGAGACAGACACACAGAGAGAGATAGCGAGAGCAGGAATACAAGCAGGGGGAGTGGGAGAGGGAGAAGCAGGCTTCCTGCTGATCGGGGAGCCCGATGTGGGACTCGATCCCAGGACCCTGGGATCAGGACCTGAGCCGAAGGCAGACGCTTAACCAACTGAGACGCCCAGGCGTCCCGAAGACTTTATTTTTGTGTTTTCTTTTGTGATTCTTAAATAAGGACATTTTCCTTGTATTTCTGCATGCAAAAGAATATAACATATATAAAGAAAAATGTAAAATTCTGAATACTATTAATCTTAAAGATATAGAACATTATCAATTCTTCAAATGCCCAAGTGCCTTTTCCTTTCATCTCCTTCTTCCCCGGTAGTAAACACTTTGCCTGAATTTCTATTTAATCCGTCCCTTGTTTTTATGTATAGTTTTAATGCACACACATACAAATAATATATATATCCATACAGTATTGATTAGTTATGCATGTTTTTGAACTTAAAATAATACCAAATAAATTCTTCTGCTACTTACTTTTTTTGCTCAAAATTATGTTTGTGAAATTCATCCATATAACATATAGTTTAGTCATTTTTACACTTCTCTAGCTTTCCATTATAGGAATATACTACAGTTTACCCATTCTACTATAGATAAATGTTTGGGTTCTTTTCTGCAGTTTTGCCATTACAAAGATGTTATGATGATGATGATGATGATTTATTTTAATTCCAGTATAGTTGACATACAGTGTTATATTAATGTTTCAGGTGTACAATATAGTGATCTAGCAATTCTAAATATTGCTCAATGCTCATCATGATAAGTGTACTCTTAATCCCCTTCACCTATTTCATCCATCCCCCCACCTACCTCCCCTCTGGTAGCCATCTGTTTGTTCTCTATAGTTAACAGTCTGTTTTGTTTTGTTTTTTCTTTTTTTGGTTTGTCTCTTTTTTTCTTTGTTCATTTGTTTTGTTTCTTAAGTTCCACATATGGGTGAAATCATATGGTATTTGTCTTTATCTGGCTGACTTGTTTCACTTGCTGTTATAATTTTTAGATCAATCCATGTTGTTGCAAATGTCAAGATTTCATTCTCTTTTATGGCTGAGTAATATTTCATTGCATGTATATATATATATACACACACACACACAGACCCCACATCTTTTTTATCCATTGATTGATTGATGGATACTTGGGCTATTTCCAAAATTTGGCTCTTGTAAATAATGCAGCAGTAAACATAGGGGTGTATATATCTTTCCGAATTAGTGTTTTCATATTCTTTGGGTAAATACCCAGTAGTGGAATTAGTGGATCATATGGTAATTCTAATTTTAAATTTTTTTTCTATTTTTTATTTTTTGAGGAACCTCTGCACGGTCTTCAGGGTGCCTACACCAGTTTACATTCACCAGTAGTGCTCGAGGTTTCCTTTGTCTTTGTATTGTTGCCAACACTTCTTTCTTGTGTTGTTGATTTTAGCTATTCTGATAGGTGTGGGTTGCTATCTCATTATAGTTTTGATTTGCATTTCCCTGATGATGAGTGATGTTGAGCATCTTTTCATATGTCTGTTTTATGTCTTTTTTGGAAAACGTCTGTTCATGTCTTCTACCCATTTTTAATTGAATTATTATTGTTGTAGAGTTGTTTAAGTTCTTTATATATTTTGGATACTAACCCTTTATTGGATATGTTATTTGAAAATATCTTCTCCCATTCAGTAGGTCATCTTTTAGTTTTGTTCTTTCTTTTGCTGTGCAGAAGCTTTTTATTTTGATGTAGTCTCAATAGTTTGTTTTTGCTTTTGTTTCTCTTGCCTCAGGAGATATATCTAGAAAAATGTTGCTACAGCTGTTGTCAGAGAATCTACTGCTTATTCTATCTGCTAAGATTTTTATGGTTTCGAGTCTCACATTTAGTGTTTTGTTTTGTTTTGTTTTATTTATTTATTTTAGATAGTGTGAGCAGGGGAAGAGGCAGTGGGAGAGGGAGAGGAGAGAAAGAAACTCAAGCTGACTCCCCTCTGAGCATGGAGCCTGATGCAGGGCTCAGTCCCACGACCATGAGATCATGATCTGAGCTGAAACCAAGAGTTGAACATTAAACCAACTGAGCCACCCAGACACCCCTTGCGTTTAGGTTTTTAATCCATTTTGGATTTATTTTTGTGTATGGTATAAGATAGTGGTCCAGTTTCATTCTTTTGCATGTGGCTGTCCAGTTTTCCCAGCACCATTTGTTGAAGAGATTGTCTTTTTTCCATTGCATATTCTTTTTTTCCTTTCTTATTTTTTTAAGGTTTTATTTGAGAGAGAGTGCAGAGCGAGAGAGAGAGCGAGAGAGAAAGAGCACAAGCAGGAGGGAGGGGCAGAGAGAGAGGGAGAAGCAGGTTCCCCACCAAGCTGGGAGCCCCATATGGGGCTCGATCCCAGGACCCTGGGATCATGACCTGAGCCGAAGGCAGATGCTTAACTGACTGAGCCACCCAGGTGCCCCCCACTGCATATTCTTACCTCCTTTGTCAAAGACTAATTGACCATGTAATTATGGGTTTATTTCTGGGCTTTCTATTCTGTTCCATTGATCTATGTGTCAGTTTTTTGTGCCAGGACCATACTGTTTTGATTACTGTGGATTTGTAGTATATCTTGAAATCTGGGATTGTGATACCTCCAGTTTTGTTTCTCTTTTTCAAGATTGCTTTGGCTATTCAGGGTCTTTTGTGGTTCCATACAAATTTTAGGCTTATTTGTTCTAGTTATGTGAAAAATGCTGTTGATATTTCGATAGGGATTTCATTAAATCTGTAGATTGCTTTGGGTAGTATGGACATTTTATTTTATTTTATTTTTAAAGATTTTATTTATTTATTTGAGAGAGAGAGAGCGCATGAGGAGGGGAGGGTCAGAGGGAGAAGCAGACTCCCCGCCGAGCAGGGAGCCTGATGTGGGACTTGATCCAGGGACTCCAGGATCATGACCTGAGCCGAAGGCAGTCGCTTAACCAACTGAGCCACCCAGGCGCCCTAGTATGGACATTTTAACAATATTTGTTCTCCCAACCCATAAGCATGGAATATCTTTCCTTTGTTTGTCTCATCTTCAATTTCTTTCTTCAGTGTTTTATTGTTTTCAGAGTACATGTCTTTCATCTCCTAGGTTAAGTTTATTCCTTTGTATTTTATTATTTTTGGTGCAGTTGTAAATGGGATTGCTTTCTTAATTTCTCTTTCTGCTATGTCCTTATTAATGTAAAGAAATGCAGTGGATTTCTGTATATTGATTTGTGTCCTGCAACCTTACTGAATTCATTTATCAGTTATAGTAGGTTTTTAGTGGAGCCTTTCCTCTTTTCTTTATATAGTATCATTTTATCTGCAAATAATGAAAGTATGACTTCTTTCTTACTGATTTGGATCCTTTTATTTCTTATTGTTGTCTGATTTCTGTGGCCATGACTTCTAGTACTATGTTGAATAAAGGTCATGAGAGTGAACATCCTTGTCTTGTTCCTGATCTTAGGGGAAAAGCTCTGTTTTTCCTCATTGAGGATCATGTTAGCTTTGGGTTTTTCATATATGGCATTTATTATGTTGAGGTATGTTCCTTCTAAACCTACTTTGTTGAGGGTTTTTATCTTGAAGGGCTGTCGTACTTTGTCAAATCCTTTTTCTGCATTTATTGAAATGATACTGTGTTTTTTATTCTTTCTTATTTATGTGATGTATCACATTGATTAATTTGAGAATATTGAACCACCCTTGCATCACAGGAATAAACCCCACTTGATTGTGGTAAATGAGTTTTTTAATGTATTATTGGATGCAGTTTACTGATATTTTGTTGAGGATTTTTGAGTCTATGTTTAGAGATACTGACCTTTAGTTCTCTTTCTTTGTGGTGTCTTTTTCTTGTTTCAGCATCAGGGTAATGCTGGCCTCATAAAATGAATTTGGAAGCTTTCCTTCCTTTTATATTTTTTGGAATAGTTTGAGAAGAATAGGTAACTCTTCTTTAAATGTTTGGTAGAATTTATCCGTGAAGCCATCTGGTCCTGGATTTTTGCTTGTTGTTTGGACTTTTGATTACTGATTCACTTTCATTGCTGGTAATCGATCTGTTCATTTTCTGTTTCTTTCTGCAGTTTTGGTAGATTATATGTTTCTAGGAATTTACCTATTTCTTCCAGGCTGTCCAATTGGTTGGCGTATAATTTTTCATAATATTCTCTTATAATGTTTTCTATTTCTGTGGTGTCAGTTATTTCTCCTCATTTCTGATTTTGTTTGAGTTTCTCTCTCGCTGTCTCTCTCTCTTTTGATGAGACTGGCTTAAGGTTTATCAATTTCATTGGTCTTTTCAAAGAACCAGTTCTTGGTTTCATTGATCTGTTCTATTGTTTGTTTGTTTTTAGTTTCATTTATTTCTGCTCTAGTTTTTATTATTTCCTTCCTTCTACTGGTTTGGGGTTTTGTTTGTCCTTTTTCTAGCTCCTTTAGGTGTGTGGTTAGGTTGTTTATTTGAGATTTTTCTTGCTTCTTGGGATAGACCTGCTATGAACTTTCCTCTTAGAACAGCTTTTGCTGCCTCCCAAAGATTTTGACCACTGTGTTTTCATTTTCATTTGCATGTATTCTTTGATTTCCTGTTTGATTTCTTGGCGACCCATTCATTGTTTAGTAGCATGTTATTTAACCTTCACGTATTTTTGTTTTTTCCAGATTATTTTCTTGTGGTTGATTTCTAGTTTCATAGTGTTGTGGTCAGAAAAGATGCATGGAATGACTTCGATGTTCTTGAATTTGTTGAGACTTGTTTTGTGACTTAATATATGATCTATTCTGTAGAATGTTCCATGTGTGTTTGGGAAGAAGGTATATTATTCTGTTCTGTTCTGAATATATCTGTTAGATACATCTTGTCCAGTGTGTCATTCAAAGCTACTGTTTCTTTGTTGATTTTCTGTTTGGATGATCTATCCATTGATATAAGTGGGGTGTTAAAGTCTCCTAGTATTATTGTGTTACTATTGATTATTCCCTTTATGTTTGTTATTAGCTGCTTTATATATTGGGTGCTCCCATGTTGGGTGCATAAATATTTACAATTGTTATATCTTCTTGTTTTGTTTTTCCCCTTGTGATTATATGGTGTCCTTCTTTTTCTCTTGTTACAGTCTTTATTTTTTATTTTTATTTTTTTTATCCATAAACAGATTTATAAGAAACAACACAAGTAGACCAATCAAGCACCTAGTTGCTCCTGTTCAGTTAACAAAAATAATTACCCTCCCCAGGTAGGAACTGTTATAAAATAACACTGACTTAAGAAAACAAAAACAAATACATGGCAGCAATCCAATTTAAATGCTTTGAAAATCTTATATAATCTATAAGATGCA
>NW_027887022.1:0-243 GCF_054177405.1 Leptonychotes weddellii | reverse complement strand
TAGATATCATATTTTCTGCTGATATATCCATTATAATGGCTCTCTTGAAAGTTACTTTTTCATGAAAACACCTAAGAAATCTTGTATAGACAGTTTGCAATATTCAGGAGCCTCATGCTTTTTTCTTTGGTACAGCTTCTACATTGCATGTTCATTTTAGCATATTTTGGTATTGGTAATTTGATATATTTCATAGTGGTAAAATACTAGCTCTATTTTGGGACTTTTTATAGAACTACCCTT
>NW_027887021.1:0-243 GCF_054177405.1 Leptonychotes weddellii | reverse complement strand
CCTTGTTTTTCTCTCTCTTTTGGTCCTTAAAAATCAGTAAGAAATAAAAAAAAATAATTTTCACTAAAATTATATAAAACTGAGATTTTCAGAAAAAGGAAACAAAATTAAAAGCATTGCATACATATGCCAGACAATTTTACACATAATAATGGTTTTGAAATGAGAAAATGCTTTCAGTATAGGGATGTATGACTCAGGTCTGGTCAAATAATTAGCATATCCTTATCTAAACAAACATGA
>NW_027887020.1:0-243 GCF_054177405.1 Leptonychotes weddellii | reverse complement strand
CCCGCCTGGAATACAATCTCCTCTTCTTGCCATGGCTCACAGACCCTACCTGATCTCACACTGCACCCCCCCACCTCCTCTCCTGCCCCTTGGGCTCTCCACCCAAGCTCTTTCCTGCCTCGGGGCCTTGGCACATATTGTTCCTCTCTGCTTGGAATGCTCCTCTTCCAGATTTTAGACTCCTTAGGTCCTCTTTATCCCACGGGGTTAGTTCACATCTCCTCCTCAGAGAGGCCTTCCTGC
>NW_027887019.1:0-243 GCF_054177405.1 Leptonychotes weddellii | reverse complement strand
GGGACTCCAGGATCATGACCTGAGCCGAAGGCAGTCATTTAACTAACTGAGCCACCCAGGCGCCCCTATTTTTACTTTTTTTAATTAAATACTTTATTCATGAGAGAGAGAGAGGCAGAGGGAGAAGCAGGCTCCCCGCTGAGCTGGTAGCCCGACACGGGACTCGATTCCAGGACCCCGGATCATGACCTGAGCCGAAAGCAGATGTTTAACCATCTGAGCCACCCAGGCGCCCTCCTCCTT
>NW_027887018.1:0-243 GCF_054177405.1 Leptonychotes weddellii | reverse complement strand
ATACAGCATGCACATAGCACACAAGTAACCCACGCACAACACATACAAACATATTGCACGTATATCATACATACACACCACAACACACCCACCCAGTATTTTTGGGTTTTTTTAATTTTTTTTATTTTTTAGCAGTGTCCTCATGTGGTTTATTATGATTCCATCTCACGAGGCAGGTGGGCGGGCGGCAGCGACACACAAATGGACTCCAAGCCCCTGACAGAGTCTGCCTCGGGCGCATGC
>NW_027887017.1:0-243 GCF_054177405.1 Leptonychotes weddellii | reverse complement strand
TGGAAGCAGCCTCTACTTGAGATCACTCCACTGTACATCACAGCTCCTCTGAGCCCAGAGACAACAAATATCCAATCCCAAAACAACCTAGGGCTGGTTACACCTCCGAGAACCTGTCTGCTCTCCCATCTTGAGTGTACTTTCCCTTTAATAAACTGCTTTTTGCTTGCTAAACAAACAACAAACAAAAACAGTTGAAATTGGTGGCATTTGAGCCAAACCTTGAAGAAAAGATCAGACTGG
>NW_027887016.1:0-243 GCF_054177405.1 Leptonychotes weddellii | reverse complement strand
AGTTACCTCCAAGTTGAATGACCCTTGGAGGTTATATAATCCAACCTTCCAGCTGATACGTGACTCTCTTCTTCCAAAAGTCTCATAAGTCCTTCTGCATTAACCTTCTACATTAATGCTTTCTTTCTAATGAGAAAGCTTCTACATTAATGCTTTCTTTAATAACATCACACAAGGCTAACCTGTTCTTCTCTCTGGGTGAAGTCCTAACGTTCAGATGGTCTTTCTCATGCTGAGCCAGTT
>NW_027887015.1:0-243 GCF_054177405.1 Leptonychotes weddellii | reverse complement strand
GCGCCGCAGCCATGGCTTTTAAAGACACCGGAAAGACACCCGTGGAACCGGAGGTGGCGATTCACCGAATCAGAATTACTCTCACCAGCCGCAACGTAAAATCTTTGGAAAAGGTATGTGCTGACTTGATCAGAGGCGCAAAGGAAAAGAATCTCAAAGTGAAAGGACCAGTTCGGATGCCTACCAAGACTCTGAGAATCACTACAAGAAAAACTCCTTGTGGTGAAGGTTCTAAGACCTGGG
>NW_027887014.1:0-243 GCF_054177405.1 Leptonychotes weddellii | reverse complement strand
ACACACACACGTAGCTGTTAAAGCCATAACAATGCCAATTTTTAAAAAAGCTAGATGAATCTGTAGAAATAAATTTCTTGCTTTTAGAAATGAAATATTTTAAGCAAAATGCAGTATCTTCTGAAACAGAATGAGGTCTCTTTTCCTTTGAGAGTATTCTCAGATACGAGTTATAAATATCTAGTAAAAAGGCTGCCAATTGAATTCCCTACAGTAATGAGGTTAAAAGAAAAAAAAGCAAAG
>NW_027887013.1:0-243 GCF_054177405.1 Leptonychotes weddellii | reverse complement strand
TCACGTGCACATCACCCGGTCCTTTTTTTTAATAGTCCTTAAGATCCTTAGCTGGGGGCACACCTGTGATGAGCACATGCACTGGCCTCTGGGAGGGCTAATTCCGTTCAACTTCTAAGTGGGCCTTGACCACACTGGGCCTCAGTCTCAGAGACGTAGGCAGGGACCACCAGTTGTCACTCCATCTCCACGGCAGATTTCTCTTGTAATTGCATCTTGCAGCAAGCCACACAGCTGGCTGGG
>NW_027887012.1:0-1627 GCF_054177405.1 Leptonychotes weddellii | reverse complement strand
CTTCCAATCCATGAGCATGGAACGTTTTTCCATTTCTTTATGTCTTCCTCAATTACTTTCACGAGTATTTTATAGTTTTCTGAGTACAGATTCTTTGTCTCTTTGGTTAGATTTATTCCTAGGTATCTTAGGGTTTTGGGTGCAATTGTAAATGGGATCGACTCCTTAATTTCTCTTTCTTCTGTCTTGTTGTTGGTGTATAGGAATGCCACTGATTTCTGTGCATTGATTTTATATCCTGCCACTTTACTGAATTCCTGTATGAGTTCTAGCAGTTTTGGGGTGGAGTCTTTTGGGTTTTCCACATGAATTATCATATCATCTGCAAAGAATGAGAGTTTGACTTCTTTGCCAATTCAGATGCCTTTTATTTCTTTTTGTTGTCTGATTGCTATGGCTAGGACTTCTAGTATTATGTTGAATAGCAATGGTGATAGTGGACATCCCTGCCAGGTTCCTGACCTTAGTGGGAAAACTCTCAGTCTTTCCCCATTGAGAATGATATTCGCTGTGGGTTTTTCATAGATGGTTTTTAAGATATTGAGGTATGTACCCTCTATCCCTATACTCTGAAGAGTTTTGATCAAGAAAAGATGCTGTACTTTGTCCAATGCTTTTTCTGCATCTATTGAGAGGATCATATGGTTCTTGTTCTTTCTTTTATTAATGTATTGTATCACATTGATTGATTTGCAGATATTGAACCAACCTTGCAGCCCAGGGATAAATCCCACTTGGTTGTGGTGAATAATCCTTTTAATGTACTGTTGGATCCTATTGGCTAGTATTTTGGTGAGATTTTTGCATCCCTGTTCATCAGGGATATTGGTCTGTAATTCTCCTTTTTGATGGGGTCTTTGTCTGGTTTTGGGATCAAGGTAATGCTGGCCTAATAAAATGAGTTTGGAAGTTTTCCATCCATTTCATTTTTTGGAACAGTTTCAGAAGAATAGGTATTAATTCTTCTTTAAATGTTTGGTAGAGGGTGCCTGGGTGGCTCAGTCATTAAGCATCTGCCTTCAGCTCAGGTCATGATCCTAGAGTCCTGGGATTGAGCCCCACATCGGGCTCCCTGCTCCGTGGGGAGACTGCTTCTCCCTCCCCCACTCCCCCTGCTTGTGTTCCTGCTCTCACTGTCTCTCTCTCTGTCAAATAAATAAAATCTTTTAAATAAATAAATAAATAAATAAAATAAAAAATAAATGTTTGGTAGAATTCCCCTGGGAAGCCATCTGGCCCTGGGCTCTTTTTTGTTGGGAGATTTTTGATTACTGCTTCAATTTCCTTAGTGGTTATAGGTCTGTTCAGGTTTTCTATTTCTTCCTGGTTCAGTTTTGGTACTTTATACATCTCTAGGAATGCATCCATTTCTTCCAGATTATCTAATTTGCTGGCAAAGTTTGCTCATAATATGTTCTTATAATTGTTTGTATTTCTTTGGTGTTGGTTGTGATCTCCCCTCTTTCATTCATGATTTTATTTATTTGGGTCATTTCTCTTGTCTTTTTGATAAGTCTGACCAGGGGTTTATCAATCTTGTTCATTCTTTCAAAGAACAAGCTCCTAGTATCGATCTGTTCTACTGTTCTTTTGGTTTCTATTTCATTGATTTCTGCTCTGATCTTTA
>NW_027887011.1:0-243 GCF_054177405.1 Leptonychotes weddellii | reverse complement strand
CTGGTGCAGGCCTATCCCATCCTGCTAGTGTAGACTCCTCGAGGGCAGGAGCTGAGCTTGACGATCACTATGACCCAGTGTCCCGTGGTGCTTTTGGGCCACAGTGAGCAGGGAAGCTTTGTCTGACCAATCAAATGGAGGTGAGGGCTCGGGGGCTCCGGGGTCCCTTGAGGGGAGGAGGCTCACTGCTGTGAGGGATAGGCCCAGCCGTGCTCAGGGAAGCCCAGCAGAAGGCAGTCCCTG
>NW_027887010.1:0-243 GCF_054177405.1 Leptonychotes weddellii | reverse complement strand
GGGAGGACACAAGCTTCAGAGGGCTTGTCCAGTACACCTAACCCACAATAAAAGGAGTTCCCAAAGGAGAAAATGAATAGATGAGAAAAGGAAAGGAAACAGTTAACAGAAAAAAACTTTCTCTGAAATGAAGAAACACTTAAATCTATACACTTCAAAGAACACCCAGAATAAAAGGCAGAATTCATGGGCATAAACACACACCTAGGCATGTCCTGGTGGAGACAAAAAAATCCCTGAGTT
>NW_027887009.1:0-243 GCF_054177405.1 Leptonychotes weddellii | reverse complement strand
GTTTTCTTATCCCTACCACAGTTCTCTCTTCTTTCTTCTCTGCTTCTGTCACTAGTATCTCTCAGTCACCTGATTTGATATAGGAATCGTAATGATATTAAAATAATAGGTAACACTTACTGGCCATTTGCTATGCACCAGGTCCTGGGCTAAGTGCTTTATGTGACTTATCTTATTCAATCCACTTAATAATTCTACTATAAGGACACTTATAATCTCTATTCCATAGATGAGTAGGTGAAG
>NW_027887008.1:0-243 GCF_054177405.1 Leptonychotes weddellii | reverse complement strand
TCCGGTCCTGGGACAAGCCAGGAGCCTGCAGGTCTGGGCAGCCGTGGCTAGTGGCTTGCACATGCTGCCCAGTGACCCGTGGTGTGTGGGGTGTGGGTGTGTCCGGGGCCCACATGCACCTGTGTGGCGTGTGTCCTCGTTCCCTGCACTTTGCCTCCGGCTGGGGACGCAGAAGCGGGAGGGCAGCAGAATGGGCTGCTGGGTGTGTGGGGAACGTGCATGTCCTCAACCACTTTTCTAGAA
>NW_027887007.1:0-243 GCF_054177405.1 Leptonychotes weddellii | reverse complement strand
TGGAAAGTAAGCAAGGAAGAGAAAAGGCTGAGCACAAGGAGTATGAGCGAGCGGGGTGGCATTAGAAATCACTCCTAAACTGTCATAAGCACAAGGGAAAGTCCGTGACTAAAGCCACGGGGTCACATCCATCACCCGCCCCCCCAACAGTGTGTGTCTGGCAGAGAGGAGCACTCAGAACCCTTGAGGCGATGTTTACGTGGATGTCCTTTAAAAAAGCATTTCAAGAGTCTTTATGCCAAA
>NW_027887006.1:0-243 GCF_054177405.1 Leptonychotes weddellii | reverse complement strand
GACACCGAATTTATCCTGTCTTCTGTTGATGGCCGTTGGGGCTTTTTCTGATTTTCAGGTATGACAAACACTACTGTGATAAACATTCTTTTTTTTTTTTTTTGTTATATAAATTTTTTTTTAAAGATTATTTATTTATTTATTTATTTGAGAGAGAGAATGAGAGAGAGAGAGCACATGAGAGTGGGGAGGGTCAGAGGGAGAAGCAGACTCCCTGCCGAGCAGGGAGCCCGATGCGGGACT
>NW_027887005.1:0-243 GCF_054177405.1 Leptonychotes weddellii | reverse complement strand
TTCTGCTTCAATCTCTTCAATGATGGGGGCCTACTTTGAGGCAGCCCATCCTAACTTGATGCTCCTTTAGTTGTTATATAGCTCCTGATATAGAGGAGAAAATAGCTTCCCTCCATCTTGTGAAAAGCTATGAATGGATTAGAAACCATGCCAAGAAATATTTGTGGGAAGAGTGGTTACTATTCTTTTTTTTTTTTTTTATTCTTATGTTAATCCCCATACATTACATCATTAGTTTTAGAT
>NW_027887004.1:0-243 GCF_054177405.1 Leptonychotes weddellii | reverse complement strand
GTGACCGAGGGGTCGGGGTAGGGGGATGGGTCAGATGGGTGATGGGCATTAAGAAGGACACTTGTGATAAACACCAGGTGTTGTATGGAAGGCGAGGACGTGGATGAAGCTAATAGTATTATGCTAAGTCAGTCAGAGAAAGACAAATACCATATGATCTCACTCATATGTGGAATTTAAGAAACAAAACAGATGAGCTTAGGGAAAAAAAGAGAAAGAGACGAATCAAGAACAGACTATTTG
>NW_027887003.1:0-243 GCF_054177405.1 Leptonychotes weddellii | reverse complement strand
TGACACTTTATTGACAAAAATCAGCTTAGGTCAATATCTCACAGTTTTTTTTTTGTTGTTGTTGTTTTGTTTTTTACTGGATGGACTTTTATTTTAAAGTCAAAGGCACAGCCTGGCTGAGGCAGTGACTGTGGATGCCCAGCCTAGACCCTCAAGGCCCTGCCCCCAGCCAGAGGCAGCTGTGCCAAGGGGGGTTGGGAGGGGGGGAGAAGGGGCCTCCCCTTATAGGGGTCGCCTACTTCC
>NW_027887002.1:0-1627 GCF_054177405.1 Leptonychotes weddellii | reverse complement strand
AGAGCAAGTGCAGATTTGGCAAAAACAAAGACCCCAGGGGCGCCTGGGTGGCTCAGTTGGTTAAGCGACTGCCTTCGGCTCAGGTCATGATCCTGGAGTCCCTGGATCGAGTCCCACATCGGGCTCCCTGCTCAGCAGAGAGTCTGCTTCTCCCTCTGACCCTAACCCCTCTCATGTGCTCTCTCATTCTCTCTCTCTCAAATAAATAAATAAAATCTTTAAAAAAAAAAACAAAGACCCCAGATGTTCGGTGCTTCCTGATGACCCTGTTCCAATAGCCCTTTGCTGACTCCTTGTTTCCACCAGGCCACACTCCCTCCTTTCTTCTTCCTCCTGCTGTGGATGCAAGATTCATGGCCTGTCTTCTCTTCCTACCACTGCAAGGATAGACCTTCCAGATCACAGGGACCATACAGCGCCCACTGCCTCCCCCTGTCTCCCCGCCCCCACCCTGGAGTCCCATTGGTGCCATTCAGCACCACAGGAACGCCCGCATCTTGCCCTTGCACACTCCAATGTCTGGGACTACGCAATACGCGGTCTTCTCTCCCGGAGACTTCTCTGCGGGGGACTCTGGGCAGCTCAGGCTTGTGAAGAAACGGTAAACAAAGTGTGAATTTCCTGCCCCCCACCCCCAGGAATTCTTGGCAGTTTTAATGAATCACAGCAGACCTGCCATTGACACCATTGTACCCTTTCCTAAGCAGCCATGCACCCCAATAACTCAGCAGTAGGGGTCAGAACTTGCACCAGCTTCACGTTTAGACGGGATTGGAGGGGACAGGGACATCTCTCATTGTTTTCATATGAGACACTTAACTACCCAGACCGCAGAAGGGACACTGCTCAGAAACCACCTCAGGGAACTTGGTGGGGGCGGGGACAGAGGGAAGGAAGAAAACACCCTGGGGGTAGAGAGCGTGGGGTGGGGGCGGGGAGGGACCTAATGCACAGCAGGGGAGCCAACCTGAGCAAACACAGCGGCCGGAATCTTTCCGAGCCCAAAATGCTGAGGACATCCATTCCCGGGGGTGGTCTCAGCTGCTGGGCCCCCAGACTCCCTACCTCTTCTGGCATTTTCCACCTCTGCCTCACATTCTGGTTGGGCCAGGTGGGCTTGCTGCAGGGACACCCCCAGTGCCTGGATTACGGGCCCCCCTTCCAGCCCCCGCTGCACCTCGAGTTTTGCTCTGCCTATGAGTCCTTCGGCTGCTGTGACCAGCACAGGGACCGCCGCCTCGCTGCTCGGTACAGGGACATCATGGATTACTTTGACCTCGGGGGCCATGAGCTGTGTGGGGGCTACATTAAGGACATCCTCTGCCAGGTAGGCTTGAGCGTAACCCTGCAGGGCAGCGAGGGACCCAGCTTAGCAGAGTGCGGGGTGCTGGGCTTGGTGGCGTGGGTCCTGGGGCGGGGGGCGGGAGGGCTCCTTGGGCACCCGGCCCTTTAGAAGCTCCCCTGGCAGCTGCCTCACCTTAGAGCTCTGGTCCCTGGACGGGCACACAGAGGCGAGCGGGTGCTGCGTTTGGTTTCCACTGAGAGACCCAAAGGTCTCCCCCTGGGGTCTGCTGGTCCTTGTGCTTTCTCAGGCAGAAGGCGGAGATGGGTGTCCTCCACGGAGCTC
>NW_027887001.1:0-243 GCF_054177405.1 Leptonychotes weddellii | reverse complement strand
CTCTGGGAGAGAAAACTGAATGCATATGTTTATAATTTATAATTAATCACCACAATAGCCTGGTGAAGTCTGCAGGGAAATATCCTAGACTTGGATAGGAGGGATCCTAGAAGGAAGGATCTATTGGAAAGACACTGATTCCTCAGAGACTTCCAGAGAAAGCACTGGACAACCAGGCTGTGGGGGGAGCTGGTGGCAGATGGAGCGCCGCCCTGGCCCCAGGCTAGCTCCAGCCCCTCCTCT
>NW_027887000.1:0-243 GCF_054177405.1 Leptonychotes weddellii | reverse complement strand
CCAGGCACCCCTCTTTTTACCATTTTTAAAGTCTGATTTTTTTCTGCGTTACCATTTGTTTGAAATATCTTTTTCCATCCCTTCACTCTCAGTCTGTGTGTATCTTTAAGGCCAAAGTGAGTCTTGTAGGCAACTTTCATTAGATCTTTTTTTTTTTTTAATCCATTCAGCAATTCTATATTTTTTGATTGGAGAATTTTATCTATTTACATTTAAAGTAATTACTGATAGGTCAGGACTCAT
>NW_027886999.1:0-243 GCF_054177405.1 Leptonychotes weddellii | reverse complement strand
AGTTACCTCCAAGTTGAATGACCCTTGGAGGTTATATAATCCATCCTTCCAGCTGATACGTGACTCTCTTCTTCCAAAAGTCTCATAAGTCCTTCTGCATTAACCTTCTACATTAATGCTTTCTTTCTAATGAGAAAGCTTCTACATTAATGCTTTCTTTAATAACATCACACAAGGCTAACCTGTTCTTCTCTCTGGGCGAAGTCCTAACGTTCAGATGGTCTTTCTCATGCTGAGCCAGTT
>NW_027886998.1:0-243 GCF_054177405.1 Leptonychotes weddellii | reverse complement strand
CTGCTGCACAAACTGCATTTCCTTCTCTTGAATCTACGAACTGATTCCCACCCACAGTACCTTCGACGTCGTAGTCAGTGGAAGTGATATGCATGAATCTCCCCCGTTGTTTGGCCAGATGTCCCTGTGGGTGCTGCTGAACCACAGATGGGGACAGCCAGGAGAATTTCTTGGCTGCAGATGATTTTGCTCTGACTCCGGGTTTGAACCCCTTAAGATCTTTTCCTTCTTCTAACCTGAGCC
>NW_027886997.1:0-243 GCF_054177405.1 Leptonychotes weddellii | reverse complement strand
ATACAATATCACTCCCCACGTGACTTCCATTATCTCAAGACAATTTAAATCCCACCTTTCCTCAGACAAAAGGCTGTGATTACAAAACCAGGATCTTTTTTTTTATTTTTTATTTTTATTTTTTTTTATTCTTATGTTAATCCCCATACATTACATCATTAGTTTTAGATGAAGTGTTCCATGATTCATTGTTTGTGCATAACACCCAGTACTCCATGCAGAATGTGCCCTCCTCAATACCCA
>NW_027886996.1:0-243 GCF_054177405.1 Leptonychotes weddellii | reverse complement strand
AAGATTGGGGATCACCATCAAGTAGTTTCAAATTACTGCTATTTTAACACTAAATTCCCAACCTGCCATGTCAGTTTTCCCCCACTAGGGTTGTTCAAATCAGGTGCCCAGTTTGCTTTGTTAAACAAACATTTCATGAGTCAAGACTATCTCTACCCTAAACAAGCCTACAGGAGAATGTGTGATAACATTAACAAAAACCTATGAAGTACTCAGTACTATGCTAGTTTCCCAGTTGTTATT
>NW_027886995.1:0-243 GCF_054177405.1 Leptonychotes weddellii | reverse complement strand
TGATTTGCTTTTTGATCTTCATCCGATGATGGGTCCTTACAAAATAATGCAGGTAGCCCTGGGGGTCAGCATGGACACATGGAGGGTGCAAATAAAGAAGAACTGGTACCAGTCCCTCTCTTGTCCCTCAGCTGAACAATTTGGAACTAAGCATATTTTTTTTTCTGTGCTAAACACTATTAGGACAGGGAAGAATTAACGTAGCTCCAGGAAATCCTTGCTCCCGAATGGTAAGACTGTGGG
>NW_027886994.1:0-243 GCF_054177405.1 Leptonychotes weddellii | reverse complement strand
AACATATAATGTATTATTTGTTTCAGGGGTACAGGTCTTTGATTCAACAGTCTTACACAATTCACAGCACTCACCATAATACATACCCTCCCCAGTGTCCATCACCCAGCCACCCCATCCCTTCCAACCCCTTCCACTCCAGCAACCCTCAGTTTGTTTCCTGAGATTAAGAGTCTTTTATGGTTTGTCTCCCTCTCTGGTTTCATCTTGTTTCATTTTTTCCCTCCCTTCCCCTATGATCCT
>NW_027886993.1:0-243 GCF_054177405.1 Leptonychotes weddellii | reverse complement strand
ATATTTGTTTTATATTATAGTCCAAGGTCAATGTGGTAGGTTAGGATCAGGTTTGGTAGGAGTAGATTGAGAGAGGAAATCTATTTTGTATTTCTATAACACAAGTTATTTTTAGATCTACTCAGTGACCTGAGAATTTTATAGCCAAGAAGATTTTTCATTAATACAAGTCCCTTCTTTCCCTGTTTTCATAAATATTTAAAAAAAAAAGTTCGTTACTCCTTCTGCATTAAACAATTAAAA
>NW_027886992.1:0-1628 GCF_054177405.1 Leptonychotes weddellii | reverse complement strand
GTTCCATAAAGTGTCTTAAAAGTGGCTGGTCTACCCCAGTTATAGGAGCATCATTCTTGGACATGACATTTTGGGCAGGTCTTTGGTTACATAACCATTTCCAATGTGTCCTGGAAAAAAGGAGGACAGATTTTTAAAGAACCTATGGAGATAACTATACTGCCATGAAAAGTAAAGAGATATAAAGTTGCTGAATTTCTGGGTGTCAGTGAAAACATCATTTTTTGAAAGTTTCAGTTCAGCCTACCAGTGCAGTCTATTAAATTATTTGTTAGGATTTACAGATCTTTCAAAAACAAAGGCTTTATGTATTTGTATGTATGTATAATACATATGTATGCATGTATGATATATGTAAAATATGCGGTATAAATACATATGCATGTATAATATATACAGTATATATATTTATTTTAATAAATTAACATATATATGTGTATTATATATATTAAAAACCCACCATCTCTCAACAATTCATCCAGTCCTATTTAATTCTTGTTTCACTGGATCTTGGGTCAGCAGTCTCATGAGTCCCTTTGCTTTCCAATGACAGAGTTCTGGAAATTCTTACTCAGTAGGCCTGTAGGGTATTAAAGTTGTCTAAAGGATGCCATTAGAAGTCTGTACCCAAGAGTCTATTCTTTGAAGTATCAATTGTTTGAAATACATGGCACAGTCCTTTTTCACAGAGCTCTGAGATAGTCCTTCTTTGAGTAAAACAAGAACTCGGGCTAGAGCGGCAAAACAATCAGGGAAGGATCAAAGTAAAACAAAAACTGTAGATGCAGAGATTTAAAATGGCTGTAGCTAAATTATTACTGATAATTTTCAAAAGTGAAAAATCTGATAAGAATTCATAACAAGACTAATACAACTGACAAGAAAATTAGGTTGATGCTGTGGCATGTGGAGAAATAAAACGATAACAAGGTCAGTCCCCCAAAAAAAGTTTTAGACAAAATGTCTATAAGTATAATGATTAAGGTTATTTTCAAAGAATATAGTGAATATTACATCTATGCTATAAAATAAGCAATTTTTAAAAAGGAAAAAATTATTGAGATAGCATTATATATATAGATATACACACAAACACACACACAAAATATACCAAGTTTTCAGCAAGAATATACCAAGAACATACAACATATAGAGACTATAAGGAGGCTTGGTGTGTCTGAAGTGAATCTTAAATATCTGTATTAAAACAACAACAGCAAACTCCATTTTTAGTATTGATGTACATGGTCAACTTGAAAATTAATGGTTGAGAAGATGCTAAATCCAAATTAAAGAAGTGAGGTTACAGCCATAAAAGCATTTAAGTTTTTATTTAAATTCCAGTTAACATACAGTGTAATAGTAGTTTCTGGTGTAGAACTTAGTGATAAAGCACTTCCCTACAACACCCAGTGCTCATCATAGCAAGTGCACTCCTTAATCCCCATCACCTATTTAACCCATCTCCCTACCCACCTCCATTCTGGTAATTATCAGTTTGTTCTCTATAGCCAGGAGTCTATTTCTTGGTTTTCCTCTTTTTTTTTTTTTTCCCACTATGTTCATGTGTTTTGTTTCTTAAATTCCACATATGAGTGAAGTCATCTGGTATTTGTCTTTGACTTATT
>NW_027886991.1:0-243 GCF_054177405.1 Leptonychotes weddellii | reverse complement strand
TAAGGGGCTGGGACAGTGGCTTTCAACTTTAGCCTGGAGAAAAATCACTGGGGAGTTTGTGGAAATGCAAACCCCCAGGCCCTGTATCCAAAGTTTCTAATTCGGTAGCTCAGGGAGTGGGTATCAGGAAGCACCTCTGGTGCACATGGCCTAAGAACCTCACTCCAGCCAACAATGGCCCAAGAACACACGGGTATGGAACCTTCTTTTTTTTTTTTTTTTTTTAATTTTTTTACTCTTATG
>NW_027886990.1:0-243 GCF_054177405.1 Leptonychotes weddellii | reverse complement strand
AGGTTGTAAGATTGCTCTGGGAACCAGAAGACGAAATAAGCGTCGGAGGAAAACTGGCCAATCAGAGCCCATCACCAACCACCCCCTTCCTCTGGGAGGTCCTTTTTTTCTCTCAAGCTGTTCTTCCATCTCGTCCATACTGAAGTCCCCATCTGTCTCTCTCTACCTGCTATCATTCTTCCAGTGGTGCCCTTGTCATATCAGGGTAGGATGGGGCAGGGTCCCTCCCACAGCTGCCCTAGG
>NW_027886989.1:0-243 GCF_054177405.1 Leptonychotes weddellii | reverse complement strand
CTCATGAATAAAAAAAAAAAAAAAAAATCTTTAAAAAAAAAAAAAGTAAATAAAAGAAATAATAAATGATTTTGGCAAAGTTTCAGAGCACAAAAATCAACACAGAAAAATCAGTTGTGTTTCTATACACTAAAAATGATCAAAAATGCAAATTAAGAAAACAGCCACATTTACTGTAGCATCAAAAAAATAGAGCTTAAGGGCGCCTGGGTGGCTCAGTTGGTTGGGCGACTGCCTTCGGCT
>NW_027886988.1:0-243 GCF_054177405.1 Leptonychotes weddellii | reverse complement strand
CTGCACTTATCAAAAATGTTAGTGTAATCAATGAAACATAAAAGAAAACTCAGAAACTCTCCCAGATTGAAGGAGATTACAGACATGGCAATGCAATGTATGATCTTGGATTTTCTTTTTCTATAATGCACATTATTGGGACAATTGGTGAAAACGGAATAAGGTCTATAAATTAGGTTTTCTAATGAGTTGTTAATTTCCTGATTTTGATCATTGTATGTGGTTATGTACAAGAATTGTTTG
>NW_027886987.1:0-243 GCF_054177405.1 Leptonychotes weddellii | reverse complement strand
GCAGGCTCTTCCAGGGGCCGGGCCAGGCTGCCATTGTCAGCCCTGGGCCAGTGCCTCTTCCCTGCACACCACACAGCCTCACCCCTTCCTCCAGCTCCTCCCACCTCCCAGGACTCCCCCAGCCTCTCCCACCTGAAATACAGCCCCTGGCCCATGCCAGCCCCCAGCTCCACTCAGCTCCTCCCTCCTCCTCTTCCTAACACCGTGTTGGGGTGTGAGGCCGGGACGGGAATCCTGGCCCCC
>NW_027886986.1:0-243 GCF_054177405.1 Leptonychotes weddellii | reverse complement strand
AGCTGGAAAACTCCAACCGAACTTAGAACACTTCTGGCACAGAATTTTCCCTGTGTTTACTCACAAAAGATGGATGACCTCTTGCAAATTATTTGGCATCTGATGTGATGCAGAAAACAATGAACTAATTTGAGCATCCTAGCTTAGAAGGTTGACTTATTAATCAGGGGTACTAATATCTGAATTCATAGATCACCTTTAATAATCACCATGAAGACTTACAAATGTTTTCAGAGAAAATAG
>NW_027886985.1:0-243 GCF_054177405.1 Leptonychotes weddellii | reverse complement strand
TTATTTGTTCTTAATCAAACACAATATTAGAATACAAAAGCAGACATATATTATGGGGAACAAGATATACACAGCACTTAAAAATGCCGTATTCTGTTTCATAGATCATAACCAAAGCATAGAAAGTGGGAAGGTTTCAGGGGAGAAATAAACAGCTGATTAATAGAATGGAAAATAGAACCCATGTAGAAAGATAAAACAAAATGGAATTATTTGGCCTGAAGAAGGATGTGAAAGAATTTA
>NW_027886984.1:0-243 GCF_054177405.1 Leptonychotes weddellii | reverse complement strand
TTCCCCCCACTCCTGCCCTGCCCAGACCCAATGCTCTCTGCACAGAGTGGGAATTCCAAAGAAAATGTCCCACGCCTGGGATCGTCCCTATCCCAACAGTCCAGTCTCCACCTACCACTTCTACAGTAAAGGAGGAGTTCATATCCTAGCGAAGGCAGGGGAGATACAGTGAGGTGAACGGGAGAATCACAGTTTGAGGACAGCAGAGACACACTCCTGAATCTTTGAAGATGAAGGACAACT
>NW_027886983.1:0-243 GCF_054177405.1 Leptonychotes weddellii | reverse complement strand
GCATGCACATAGCACACAAGTAACCCACGCACAACACATACACCACAAACATATTGCACGTATATCATACATACACACCACAACACACCCACCCAGTATTTTTGGGTTTTTTTAATTTTTTTTATTTTTTAGCAGTGTCCTCATGTGGTTTATTATGATTCCATCTCACGAGGCAGGTGGGCGGGCGGCAGCGACACACGAATGGACTCCAAGCCCCTGACAGAGTCTGCCTCGGGCGCATGC
>NW_027886982.1:0-243 GCF_054177405.1 Leptonychotes weddellii | reverse complement strand
TTTTTTTTTTTTATTATGTTATGTTGATCACCATACATTACATCATTAGTTTTTGACATAGTGTTCCATGATTCATTGTTTGCGTATAACACCCAGTGCTCCATGCAGAACGTGCCCTCTTTAATACCCATCACCAGGCTAACCCAGCCTCCCACCCCCCTCCCCTCTAGAACCCTCAGTTTGTTTTTCAGAGTCCATCGTCTCTCATGGTCATCTCCCCCTCCGATTTCCTCCCCTTCATTC
>NW_027886981.1:0-1628 GCF_054177405.1 Leptonychotes weddellii | reverse complement strand
CATAATACGTTCTTATCATTGTTTATATTTCTTTGGTGTTGATTTTGATCTCTCCTCTTTCATTCATGATTTTGTTGATTTGGGTCATTTCTCTTTTCTTTTTGATAAGTCTGGCCAGGGGTTTAGCAGTCTTGTTAATCCTTTCAAAGAACCAGCTCCTAGTTTTGTTGATCTGTTCTACTGTTCTTTTGGTTTCTATTTCATTGATTTCTGCTCTGATCTTTATTATTTCTCTTCTCCTGCTGGGTTTAGGCTTTATTTGCTGTTCTTTCTCCAGCTTCTTTAGGTGTAGGGTTAGGTTGTGTACTTGAGACCATTCATGTTTCTTGAGGAAGGCTTGTATTGCTATATACTTTCCTCTTAGGACTGCCTTTGCTGCATCCCAAAGATTTTGAACAGTTGTGTTTTCATTTTCATTCCTTGGGCTCTTCTATCTCCTTCAGTCCCTGGCTTCAATCTCTTATGTCAAGATCTTGGCAAGGCCTCTCAGCTTTGTCCTTCCTTCATTAATCCTTCTGTCTCCACTGGGATTCAGGCAAAGATAGTGGTGTACAATCAAGATACGACCAGTCATGGGAAGGTCAAAGGAAGAAAGCACAGGAAACTTAGAAATGAGCCTAGGGGTTAGTGGCTCCATGGAGAAGTGAAATCACTTCACTTCTTCGCTGAGCAACTCTGGAGAAATTATTGAACCTCTGGGACCCTCAGTTTCCTTATATGTAAAATGACTGTGGTAACACCTGTCTTGCAAGATGTTGTGAAGACTAAAAATAACATGGGCCATGTGTTTAGGACAGTACTTGGTGTAGAGAAATAATAAAACAAAAACAAGAAACCTGGGACAGAAGGAGACAAACAAAGACAAGTGAGTCATGAATATTTCAACATGTCTGAACTAAGCCCAAGACATAAACTGAAATTCAGGCAAGAGAATGCTTCCCATTCATTGATTCATTCAACAAATACTTATTACGCACATTGTGTTGGCCAGGCACTGTGCTCTACACTGGAGTCAGCAGAAGGTATGGGGCCTAATTCCAGTGAGGAAAGGAAGAGGCCATAGGGTCTATGAGAAGTGAATAACAAGCAGCAGTGCAGGGACAGAGAGTGAAGGACAGAGCAAGAAAGCCAATTACTGGGCCCAAGGCAGAATGCCAACCTGTGAAGCAAGATGCTCGGAATCAGGAAATAGGATGTATATCATATAATAAGTAAAACAAAACCAAGGTAGAAATGGGAAAATGTGAGCACTTTGTGGAAGGGGTGAAAAGGGCCAGATGACTGCCTGTGGATGGCAGGGTGAGGGCAGCTCCGAGAAGAGGGAAAGGAGGCAGAGATCCAGCCAGGGTCTGAGGCACCAACAGGCTCTTGAACTATAGGAAGTTCACTGTCAAGAGAAACGATTTAGGGGCACCTGGGTGGCTCAGTAGGTTGAGCGTCTGCCTTCGGCTCAGGTCATGATCCTGGGATCCTGGGATCGAGTCCTACATCAGGCTCCCTGCTCAGCAGGGAGTCTGCTTCACCCTCTCCCTCTGCCCCTCCCCCTTCTCGTTCTCTCTCTCTTTCAAATAAATAAATAAAATATTTATTTTTTTATATATATATTTTTATTGTGTTATGTTAGTCAC
>NW_027886980.1:0-243 GCF_054177405.1 Leptonychotes weddellii | reverse complement strand
GTGCACGGAGAGAGGCGGAGCCAGGGGCTCCGGGAGCACAAAATGCTGGCCAGGGGCCAGGCTCTCGCTCAGAAGTGGGAAACCACACGGCCGAAGCCTCTCCCCTCCCACGGCTTTGGGGTTTATCTCGGAGGGGCGCATGCTGCTCAAGACCCTCACTCTGGGCGGGGAAGGCACGCGCCAGGCTCTGCAGGGGAGCAGGCTGGGGTGTGGCGTCCTGCACAGCAGTCAGATGAGGGTCTG
>NW_027886979.1:0-243 GCF_054177405.1 Leptonychotes weddellii | reverse complement strand
AAGATTGGGGATCACCATCAAGTAGTTTCAAATTACTGCTATTGTAACACTAAATTCCCAACCTGCCATGTCAGTTTTCCCCCACTAGGGTTGTTCAAATCAGGTGCCCAGTTTGCTTTGTTAAACAAACATTTCATGAGTCAAGACTATCTCTACCCTAAACAAGCCTACAGGAGAATGTGTGATAACATTAACAAAAACCTATGAAGTACTCAGTACTATGCTAGTTTCCCAGTTGTTATT
>NW_027886978.1:0-243 GCF_054177405.1 Leptonychotes weddellii | reverse complement strand
GTCTCTGCAGCTGGCATCTTGCTGCTCGTCCAGTGTGGGGTCACACATCTACAGCACTTGAATACATAATGGACAGAGCCTCTCATCACGAGTGCTCAGGGCACAACGTGGACTGTCAGCTGGAGACGGAGACGTGTGTGGACTCACCGACTGTACGGGCAGAGAATCATCAGACCCTGCGGCAGACGATGCTGTCCCTGGAGTCTCTCCACCAACCTCCTCAGGGAGCCCTCCACCCCCACC
>NW_027886977.1:0-243 GCF_054177405.1 Leptonychotes weddellii | reverse complement strand
CTCATCGACACTTGATTGCTCCTGAAGGTCCTCCCACCGATGCCCACTGCTGTTGTCCCTTGCCTTAGGATTTACCACCTATTGTCCTCGAAGCTTTTGATGTGAAGGTTATGAGAGCTTTTTCTTCTTAATATCTTACGATAGTTCAGGAAAAAGCCTCTTCTGTTTTACTGACTGTTTTATTGGTCACCTTTCTACCCGTAGGATTCAAAGTTGCAGCAGAGGTCAATCTATTTGGCAGGT
>NW_027886976.1:0-243 GCF_054177405.1 Leptonychotes weddellii | reverse complement strand
GATCTGTTGAGTTTGTAGGTGTTCAGAATGGTTTGATCCCTATTCAGCTGAATTCCTGAGACCAGACGAAATCCAGGTCTCCTACTCCTCAGCCATCTTGCTGCTACTGGTATTTTGAAAGGGATTGCATTAAATCTGTAGATTGCTTTGGGTGGTATAGACATTGTAACAATATTTGTTCTTCCAATCCATGAGCATGGAATGTCTTTCCATTTCTTTGCATCATCTTGAATTTCTTTCATC
>NW_027886975.1:0-243 GCF_054177405.1 Leptonychotes weddellii | reverse complement strand
CTCTGGGAGAGAAAACTGAATGCATATGTTTATAATTTATAATCAATCACCACAATAGCCTGGTGAAGTCTGCAGGGAAATATCCTAGACTTGGATAGGAGGGATCCTAGAAGGAAGGATCTATTGGAAAGACACTGATTCCTCAGAGACTTCCAGAGAAAGCACTGGACAACCAGGCTGTGGGGGGAGCTGGTGGCAGGTGGAGCGCCGCCCTGGCCCCAGGCTAGCTCCAGCCCCTCCTCT
>NW_027886974.1:0-243 GCF_054177405.1 Leptonychotes weddellii | reverse complement strand
CTCTCTCATTCTCTCTCTCTCAAAATAAATAAATAAAATCTTTAAAAAAAAAAAAAAGACTATTTCCCAGTGAGAAACCTCTCCTCCAGTCTTACTGTTTTATAAAGTTTCCTGGGTTTATTTCATCACACACAACACACATGCACACACACACACACACACACTTTTTACTCCTATTCCCCCACTCTTAATAAACATGCTTACTACACCCTGCTTTTTTTGAAAGACAAATTTTCATCTTTC
>NW_027886973.1:0-243 GCF_054177405.1 Leptonychotes weddellii | reverse complement strand
AGAGACCAGAAGGTTCTACTGGATCCATGAGAATCCTCAGGCTGAGGTGCTGGATGGGAGGAGCCTTCCACCTGCAGGGAATAACTAATTATCTTTCAGTTGCTGATATCAGCTCAATGTGTATGACCTCAACCATCACAGGTTGAATCCTAAGGACACTGTGATGGATCGAGGAGGTCCAGCCTTAGGGAATCATTTAGGTCAGGAGGGTGCAGTCTCATGACAGGATTACTGCCCTTATAC
>NW_027886972.1:0-243 GCF_054177405.1 Leptonychotes weddellii | reverse complement strand
AAAGATTTTATTTATTTATTCATGAGAGACAGAGAGAGAGAGGCAGAGGGAGAAGCAGGCTCCCCAGGAGCAGGGAGCCTGATGCGGGACTCGATCCCAGGACCCTGGGATCATGACCTGAGCCAAAGGCAGATGCTTAACCATTTGAGCCACCCAGGCGCCCCCCAACACCATTTTTAAAGGGATTATTCTTTCTCCATTGTGCATTCTTGGCGCCAGTTATATAAGAAGTCAACTTTAGGG
>NW_027886970.1:0-243 GCF_054177405.1 Leptonychotes weddellii | reverse complement strand
TTTAAAAAATATTTCAAAAATTTTAAATAATAAAAATACTTTCATTTGTTTTTATACACTACTTACTTCATATTCATAAAACAAAGTCGGCCAATTGCACTATATACAGTGTAAAGAGGGCTAACTCCACATTTTAAGACTTGAACTCAAACATTAGTCCTACCTCTCGGGCAAGTCAGCCAGGTCACTGCGCCTTAGTCTCCTAGCCTGGAAAATGAGGGCTGACTCTACTCACTTCTGCAT
>NW_027886969.1:0-243 GCF_054177405.1 Leptonychotes weddellii | reverse complement strand
AAATGGAAAAGGTTGACGGAAAATAAACAGTTTGTAAAAGTCGAAAAAAAAAAAAAAAACCACATAATTAACAAATTTAACATACTTACCACATAGAGAACACTACTCCAGGGAATACTTGTTCTTTTCAGATCATATGGAAAATTTATCAGAATTAACCATATGCAAGTATACAAAACAAGCTTCAACAAATTTTGAAGAACTGAAATAATTCATAATATGATCTCTGATAATACAATCTAG
>NW_027886968.1:0-243 GCF_054177405.1 Leptonychotes weddellii | reverse complement strand
TCTATCTATCTATCTATCATCTATCATCTATCTATCATCTATCTATCTATCTATCTATCTATCTATCTATCTATCATCTATATATCTATTATCTATCTATCTATCTATCATCTATCTCTTATCTATCTATCACCTATCATCTATCTATCATCTATCATCTATCTATTATTTATCTATCTATCATCAATCATCTATCTATCATCTATCATCTATCTATCTACACATACAGGAAGGTTGGCAGGG
>NW_027886967.1:0-243 GCF_054177405.1 Leptonychotes weddellii | reverse complement strand
TGATTTGCTTTTTGATCTTCATCCGATGATGGGTCCTTACAAAGTAATGCAGGTAGCCCTGGGGGTCAGCATGGACACATGGAGGGTGCAAATAAAGAAGAACTGGTACCAGTCCCTCTCTTGTCCCTCAGCTGAACAATTTGGAACTAAGCATATTTTTTTTTCTGTGCTAAACACTATTAGGACAGGGAAGAATTAATGTAGCTCCAGGAAATCCTTGCTCCCGAATGGTAAGACTGTGGG
>NW_027886966.1:0-243 GCF_054177405.1 Leptonychotes weddellii | reverse complement strand
AACACTTAGACTCAAGACTCAAAATTTTGATTCAGTATACACAGTTAATCAGATCTTATTTTATCTTGAAACTGTCTTTTGGTAGAATTAGTGCATTCTAGGGGTGCCTGGGTGGCTCAGTTGTTAAGCGTCTGCCTTCGGCTCAGGCCATGATCCCAGAGTCCTGGAATCGAGCCCCGCATCGGGCTCCCTGCTCGGCGGGAAACCTGCTTCTCCCTCTCCCACTCCCCCTGCTTGTGTTCC
>NW_027886965.1:0-243 GCF_054177405.1 Leptonychotes weddellii | reverse complement strand
AATTGAGATGCATCCCAGCTTTTAGTCTTGCTGATGATGTTTATGATTTGGCTTAAATTAGACTACCACATTGCCTACTGTAACTGATGGTCAGATCCTTGGAGACTGTAGGGTTTTAGAGTGCCTGCATATAATTATATAAGTCAATCTGAGGGGATGCATGAGTAGAGAAAGAGAAAATTCTTTTTTTTTTTTTTTTTATTCTTATGTTAATCCCCATACATTACATCATTAGTTCTAGAT
>NW_027886964.1:0-243 GCF_054177405.1 Leptonychotes weddellii | reverse complement strand
GTCCAGTTAGGAAAAAGGAAGGGAAGAAGGGAGGGAGAAAGGCGGGGAGGAAGCACAGGGAAAAGGAAAAGAAGGAAGAAGGAAGAAAGAGGGTGGGTTTTGCTTGACCCATGGATGAAACTGTGCTGTGAGCTCTACCTCTGTCCCCCTCAGTTCCATCACTTGTGAGTCAGATGGAGAAGGCCCAAACAATGTGCATCGGAGGGCATTATCACTTGTACCATCCTCTGGAACCCTCACAAC
>NW_027886963.1:0-243 GCF_054177405.1 Leptonychotes weddellii | reverse complement strand
TACAATATTGGAAGAGAGAGAAACAGGGACTTATTTGTGTGACCCCAAGTAAAACAGCTTATTTTAAGAGTGGAAATAGAAATGGGTAGAACAAGAACCTCCACCATGAGGCCAGGACTATTTGGGAACCCATAGGAAGATACCCCCACCCCCCACCCCAGCCTCATGGGAAATGTGGGGCATCAGCCTCAGGGAGATGAAGTCAGGGAGCTCTTATTTAGGGTGGCTCTAGGAAGCCCCTCA
>NW_027886962.1:0-243 GCF_054177405.1 Leptonychotes weddellii | reverse complement strand
TCCCAAGGGAAACGACTATGTATTTTTTTTAATTTCCCAGCTCCACCATCTAGCACACTACTGGAGAAAAGGATATAACTAATAAATACTAATTTAACTTGATGTCATAGTATATATATGATATTAGCAGTGTTTATTTTTCACTTATGGATGATTTAAGGGATTTTTAAGCATAATTCTATTGATAGGTAAATTGTGCCTTAAAGGTTGGAGCTGCAGAGTAACTATCAGTTTTAGAATATC
>NW_027886961.1:0-243 GCF_054177405.1 Leptonychotes weddellii | reverse complement strand
GAATATATGTGGGGGTGGAAAAGCTAGAACTCCCTATGGGGGGCGGGTCATGAATACAATCAAATTTATCTTTACCTTATAAAGCCAAGAAGCAAGGATATTAGCAAACTGATGGCAAGTATGCCCTGCACTTTGATTTATATTCTGAGATACAATCTGCCCATGAAAAATCAACCATGGAGCAGTAATACCAACAGCACTTAGAGGGCAGTGAGTGCTTCGAGAACAAGTGGGCAAACAAAA
>NW_027886960.1:0-1628 GCF_054177405.1 Leptonychotes weddellii | reverse complement strand
CCACCACTCCAGCAACCCTCAGATTGTTTCCTGAGATTAAGAATTCCTCATATCAGTGAAGTCGTATGATACGTGTCTTTCTCTGATTGACTTATTTCGCTCAGCATAATACCCTCCAGTTCCATCCACGTCGTTGCAAATGGCAAGATTTCATTCCTTTTGATGGCTGCATAATATTCCATTGTGTATATATGCCACATTTGAAGAATTATCTTTAAACCAAGCATGAAAATCAGCAAATAAAACCAATACATATATGATGCTTAAGGTAGCCTCCGATACTCAACCAAAGCCAATGTACAAATGAACCATTTCCACACACAACTATGAAGGACATGGAAAATACCTGGCTTCACACTTACATTAAAGCTGCACAACTATATGAGACTACATATGCCCAGAGAGAGGTTTCCTTCAAGATAAATACATGGCTAGAGGGAAATGAAAGAGGAAAAGCCAGAAAGAGGAGATAACAAGGAAAGTATTCTAGAAAATATTTAGATGCAAAAATTAACTTAGGTAACTTATGAAAAATTAAAGAGACCTATCGATGACCAAGAGAAGACCTTGGTGGAACATACAAATTGTGCTTTATCTTTCTAGCTCAGGCATCTTTACTGTGCAGCTAATGAAGTTTCAGTGTGAGGGCCTCTCCCTTGTATTGCCACTTCCAAAGCCCTGGAGGGGCCCTCACAATATGATTTTATAAGATTTTCAAAGCCAAGATATTTTTCACCATAATTAGTTAAGACACTGTCTCTCTCCACGCTGACTTCTCTGTCACACTTCCCTCATGTCAGGTGGCATGAGAGTTACTGCAGGCATTTTTTGATGTTTTGGAAAGGGGAAGTTGGGAATACACTGATTTGGGGTTTACAGGATATAGCAATGTGTTTTGTTGTCACTTCCAGATATAGTGAAAATACTGCTCATCTTCTCAGAGGAATGGCTTCCAGGAATACTCCCGCCTTCCCTCTGTGTCCACTTGCCCAGCTACGAGACATAAAGGAGCAGGGTCAGGGGTTCGATCATGATATGACAATGTTTGAAAGGTATCAAGCCAGAAGCTATTCTGTAAAAAAAAATTCTTCCAATTATCAGATGTATAAAACTACAAGCAGAGGACTCAGTTCTCATCAGTGCATAGTCAAAATAGACATTCTCTCCTTTCAGAAATAATACAATGTATGCAAGTGAAACACATCATATGTTCTTTTTTCTTTATTTCATAGCAAAGTTTAAACACACCATTTTTACTGTAATTTAAAAAGACATCTTACAAGAGGTTCCTGGGTGGCTCAATTGGTTAAGTGTCCAACTCTGATTTAGGCTGAGGTCATGATCTCAGGGTCATGAGATCGAACCCCATGTCCGCTCTGTGCTCAGTAGGGAGTCTAGTGGAGATTTTCTCTCTCCCTCTCCCTTTGCCCCTCCGCCCCTCCCTGCATGTGTGTGCTCTCTCTCTAATAAACAAATAAATCTTAAAAAAAAAAAAGATGTCTTACAAAGTTTTAATCAAATAAGGAAAAAATGAAAGACTCCTGATATCTTCTTTTGGCTTCTTTAAATTTATTTATTAAAGATCTGTCTGTAAGTTCAGATTAAAAAATGATATAAAACAAGGGGGC
>NW_027886959.1:0-243 GCF_054177405.1 Leptonychotes weddellii | reverse complement strand
ACATACACTCATATATGTATGTACACACATACACACACATATATGTGCACACATACACACACTCACATATATATGTATACACACACATATATGTATGTGCATACATATGTATGTACACACATACACACTCACATATATGTATGTACACACACATATATGTACACACATAGACACGCTCACATATATATGTATGTACACACATACACACACTCATATATATGTACACACACACATATATATGTA
>NW_027886958.1:0-243 GCF_054177405.1 Leptonychotes weddellii | reverse complement strand
CGTTTGTCCCCAAGAATAGAGGCTTGGTTCCATTAATGGTAGTTTGCAGAGTAGGAAGCAAATTTAATTCAAGAAGCTCAGATAGCACTGTACGGTTGTGTACACTAAAACAAATTATACTTAAATAAAAATAAGGAGAGAAACTGAATGGACACTTTAGAAACTCAGAGGAGATTTGGGGGAAATGTTTGTGGGGGGGGAAAGAGATTGTGGTTGCCTGGGTGTGCAAATGCATTTGGCAAG
>NW_027886957.1:0-243 GCF_054177405.1 Leptonychotes weddellii | reverse complement strand
ACCCTGAAACCTGGGTTTAATAGGATAAAAAAGAGCCTAATTCTTATGCGTCGATATAAAATAGAACTACATGTGACTGGGAAATTCCAGAAAGAGAGGAAAAAGAAAAAAAAAAAAAAGATGGGTAGCCAGAAAGGGATCTGGGGTCCAGAGGAAGATGAAGTGAAGAAGGCACACCCCGAGCGGCAGGTGCCCCGCCACGAGCGGCAGCAAACCCTGCCTCCGTCGTCCACAGACAGACTC
>NW_027886956.1:0-243 GCF_054177405.1 Leptonychotes weddellii | reverse complement strand
GGGAGATTTTGCAACTTTGTTTCAATGAAAGTTATATCTGTAAGTGATTAATAAACACAAAATACATTCCCAAGACAAAGTGGTGGTCTCCTGACCCACTTTCTCTTATTCTCTCTCCCCAGAGTCAACCATACCTACATATTTAACGGTTTCTTTTGGTATTTACCTCTGTGTTTTTAAATAACATATTTGTATGTCTTTATTTTTCAATTGTAGATTTTGAGAATCGACTTCCTGCTCTGG
>NW_027886955.1:0-243 GCF_054177405.1 Leptonychotes weddellii | reverse complement strand
CCCAGAAAAAACAATTTTTATGTTTTGCCTTTATCAGGTCTTTGGCCGTCCCTAATCCTATTTAAGCATATGCTTTTTAAAATTTTCTAAGGTTTTAACTAACTTCCCAAAATTTAAATTGTAAATAAAGTCTCTTTAACTTATTAGGCCTTTTATTTGGTATGATAAGTTACTCCAGAAACACTGTTAAGCAAATAATAAGCCTTAAATTACATTTGGGTAAATGCTATAACTATTCTAAAA
>NW_027886954.1:0-243 GCF_054177405.1 Leptonychotes weddellii | reverse complement strand
GTTTCTGTGAAGCTCTCTTGGGAGAATTCACCTTTATCACCTGATGATTGAGTTCTGACAGTCTCCTGGTGCCACACATGCCCCAGACATTCGCATGTACACAGAACTGAGTTGTCTTCACGCTGCCCACAGCGCTGAATCGCTCCCCTTGACTAGGTTGGGAGCCCTCTGGGTCAGCAGCCTCCCTCAGACTTGCCTTTGTCCTCACGCCCCAGTCAGAGGGTTCCCTGCCCTTTCCAGGTA
>NW_027886953.1:0-243 GCF_054177405.1 Leptonychotes weddellii | reverse complement strand
GAGTCTCAGCAGTCCTGGTTCTGCTCACTGGCACAGTCTGAGCATTGACTAAGTGCTGCATCTTGGAAACCTGCTCTGAAGAGTCTACTTGGAGTAACAATAGTTCGGAGTACCTCCTCCAGTCTGGCCGCGCCGCCCCCCCAAGCTCTGAGACTGTGTTTCTCTTTTGAAGATACAAATTCTGAACAGTAGCTTTTGGCAGAGTCTTCAGACAAGCCTTAGAAGGAAATGGAGACCTGTTTG
>NW_027886952.1:0-243 GCF_054177405.1 Leptonychotes weddellii | reverse complement strand
TAAATAGTAATTTTTAGTAATGATTGTAAAGATTAATTTTATATATTATAATTACATTCTAGAGATTTATGCATTTTTAAGTAGATATATGCTAGATAGTTTTTCTATCACCTTTACCTTGTAGACATTGATCACAATTTCTTCAAAAACCCAGGTCAGGTCTAAAAACTTCCAGAAAATATTCTGTGATGAATTTCAATAGGCTCTGATTATTCTTCTAGCACATCGTTCCACAAAGCCAGA
>NW_027886951.1:0-243 GCF_054177405.1 Leptonychotes weddellii | reverse complement strand
CCAAGACACACAGAGAACTCTCCTCAAAATAACAAAAACAGGTAAACACTGCGACATATCATAGTGAAACTTGCAAAATACAAAGATAAAGAGAGAATTCTGAAAGCAGCTAGGGACAAAGGTCCTTATCCTACAAGGGAAGACACATAAGGTTAGCAGTAGACCTTGCAGGCCAGAATACTTTATCCAGCAAGGCCGTAATTCAGAATAGAAGGAGAGATAAAGAGTTTCCAAGACAAGGTT
>NW_027886950.1:0-243 GCF_054177405.1 Leptonychotes weddellii | reverse complement strand
CTCATCGACACTTGATTGCTCCTGAAGGTCCTCCCACCGATGCTCACTGCTGTTGTCCCTTGCCTTAGGATTTACCACCTATTGTCCTCGAAGCTTTTGATGTGAAGGTTATGAGAGCTTTTTCTTCTTAATATCTTACGATAGTTCAGGAAAAAGCCTCTTCTGTTTTACTGACTGTTTTATTGGTCACCTTTCTACCTGTAGGATTCAAAGTTGCAGCAGAGGTCAATCTATTTGGCAGGT
>NW_027886949.1:0-1628 GCF_054177405.1 Leptonychotes weddellii | reverse complement strand
CAAAAATTTTGCCACAATTTCCTTTCTTTTTTTCAGCTGCTAAGAATGGAAAACTATCACATTTGAAAATTTGCTCTACCAAATGAAGCACCTTTTATGCCTACTGTTTATGAATAATAATGCTTCCTTGGGTTATTTATCCAGAAACATAGATTGATGGTTTAATATATGTCATATGCCATTTAAAAAAAAAAAAAGACCCAGCCCTGTTCTACTCCATTCAACTGCCCGTATAGAGTGAGAGTAGTAGAGGAAGAGAAGTGACTAAAAAAAAAAAAAAAAAAGGTGATGATTGGATGAGTCTTAGAGAGTCACTTGTTAAGATAATTCCCTGTAGTTAGATATTTGTCAGTGGAAGTGACAGATAACAAATAAATTGTGATAGGTAGACTAAAGTATAAAGCGACACTCTACCAATCTTCTACTCAGGACACATGTAACTGAATAAGGGATGGAACTGATGAAAGAAAGAAATGCAGAAACTTAAATGGAGCAATCAGATTATCCAGGGAATTTGGAAGTGAGGCACCAAAATTGTAGTCAGCTTATGGAGCTTTGGTCAACCATGGTAGATTGGGAACCAGGAGAGCCATATATGAATCATATGCCTGTTGATCAGAAAAATCAAGTCTTTGTAAATAAGAACAGAGATGTTAGACGGGGTGCCTGGGTGGTGCAGTTGGTTGAACATCTGGCTCTTGGTTTCAGCTAGTGTCATGATCTCAGGGTCTTGGGATGGAGCCCCACATTGGGCTTTATTCTCAGTGTGTATTCTGCTTGGGATTCTCTTTCCCCTCTCCCTCTGCCCCTCCATGCTCACACACTCATACTCTAAAATAAATAAAAACATCTTTAAAATTAAAAAAAGAATAAAGACTTCAGAGAAAATAAGAGAAAAAATGAGACAGCAAGAAAGATTAGATTATATCTATTATACATTCTGCATATAAAAGTGTCCCTTAGGTTTGAGTGTTATGGAGAAGTGGAAGAAGAGACAAGTATATAAAGTAAGAGATAAAGGATAAAAAATAAATGCAGAGAGCATGAAAACAAGAGAGAAATATTGCAATATATAAATATGCCTTTTGATTTTTACATCCAAGTATATTATAAGCAAATGAGAATTGTTTGGTTCTTTTTTTTCATTTATCAACTTTTTATTATGTTCAGTTAACCAACATATAGTACATTGTTAGTTTTTGATGTAATGTTCAATGATTCATTAGTTGTGTATAACACTCAGGGCTCATCACAACGTGTGCCCTCCTTAATACCCATCACCTGGTTTCCCCATCCCCCACCCACCTCACTTCCATAACCCTCAGTTTGTTTCCCAGAGTCCAGAGTCTCTTGTGGCTTGTTTCCCTCTCTGATTTCTTCTCTTTCAGTTTTCCCTCCCTTCCCCTGTGGTCCTCCACTCTATTCCTTATGTTCCACATATAAGTGAAACCATATAATTGTCTTTCTCTGCTTGACTTATTTTACTTAGTGTAATCCCCACCAGTTCCATCCATGTCAATGCAAATGGTGGGTATTCATCCTTCTTGATGGCTGAGTAATATTCCATTGTATATATGAACCATATCTTCTTTATCCATTCATCTGTTGAAGGGCATCTCAGCTCCTTC
>NW_027886948.1:0-243 GCF_054177405.1 Leptonychotes weddellii | reverse complement strand
AAGGTAGGCAAGGAGTGTCATCCTGTGAACTGGGAATTAGGGGCTATCTGTATGGGGGCACTGTTCCCTTGTGCCTCTCAGGTTAACCATGCCAACAGTGCATGCGTGTTTTCCTCAGATAGTTTTGGTTATCTCATTGGTGCAAGGCCTCTTTCTAGGTGCTGAGGAGAAAGCAGTGAACACAACACAGAAATATCTTGCATTCATGGCACTTTCATCCTTGAGAGGGGGAAGAGACAAACA
>NW_027886947.1:0-243 GCF_054177405.1 Leptonychotes weddellii | reverse complement strand
GGTATATGGGTAGTTGTAGTGGTAGGGATTGAGGAAGTTTCTTCTTTTTTTTAGTGATATAGGAAGCAACATGATAAGCTGAGAGTGAAGATGGAGGAAATATTTGAGGAATGAGAACATTTTTATAGCCTGAATATTTTTACCAAGCACATGATTTATATTCATAAACATTTTAACTTATTATTTTTAAAAATAAAATGTAAAACTAACATAACATAATAAAATAAAAAACAATGCTAGACT
>NW_027886946.1:0-243 GCF_054177405.1 Leptonychotes weddellii | reverse complement strand
CTCTCTATCTCATTCTCTCTCTCAAATGAATAAATAAAATCTTTAAAAAAAAAAAAAAACTAATGATGTAATGTATGGTGATTAACATAACAATAAAAAAATTTAAAAATTTGTTCCAGAAGACTACTTATAAATATGAATGTATCCTGATTTTTTCCCTAATTCCTGTGTATCTCAGAGAATTTGTTAACTTTCTGTGCCTCAGTTTCCTGTCTTGAAGGGCATCTGCTACTTCATCCTGAA
>NW_027886945.1:0-243 GCF_054177405.1 Leptonychotes weddellii | reverse complement strand
TTTCATTTACTATGCCATCACTCGGCACAAAGAAAGCCAGAACATGGGATAGAAAGTATCTCTCCTCAGGCTTCAGGGATTCCTGGTGCTGAATGTCCTTGGAAAGATCCACCTCTTCAGCTGTCCAAAAGGAAGCCTCAGCTTTCTCATACATCTGCCAAATATCAAGGTACTCGACAGGGAAGATGACAAAGCGACAGGGTTTTCTCTCAGTAGTGGCTCATCCTCCACGCAGGGGCCAAG
>NW_027886944.1:0-243 GCF_054177405.1 Leptonychotes weddellii | reverse complement strand
CAAAAACCCACCAGATCACTTGTTTTGCATCTGGTACATGTTCACTGAAAGGTATTCACTTTTTCATTTTAATAGAATTTGAGTTGGGAGCTCCAGCATCACAATCGCAGCCTTTTTAAAGTTGGTGCCCAGCTCCCAGGTCCGGGCACAAGCGCTGGAGAAGCCGGGCCAATGGGAGGCTGAGACGGCATGTGTTTGGACTTGGGTGGCAGCGAGCCCCCACCCCTAGCCCGTCCACCTGAC
>NW_027886943.1:0-243 GCF_054177405.1 Leptonychotes weddellii | reverse complement strand
TACCTCCACAGGTGGGAGAGGGGTTTGAGACCCAGGGCCTCTGTTCAGGCCTCTGCTCTACCTCGGTAGGCTCCTGAACGCCTGAGGAAACCTGGAGGGAAGACTTGGGCCAGAGCCAACATGAAGGACAAAAAAGGTAGCAAGTGTCCGTTAGAGGCCAAGGGAAAGGAGTAGACCAGGCCCAGGACTGCATGTGCCGTCCACTCCCCAGCCGTGAAGGCGTGCCTGGAGGGCCTGAGCCCC
>NW_027886942.1:0-243 GCF_054177405.1 Leptonychotes weddellii | reverse complement strand
AAGACCTGATATGTTCCCTTGAAGCAGTCCACTTCTGTTCTCACTAACAGTGATAAAGACTCACCTAAACATTCTTGACTTAGGCACGGTAGCTCATTTTAATCCAACAAACTTTGTGTGTTAACTACTTTTTAAAAAACAAACTTCCATTACCTCTAGAGGATGCAGCTCACAAAATCCTTGATAATTACACCCATCAATCTCTACCAGCACGCTAACTTTTACAAAATCCCCTCAAAATTA
>NW_027886941.1:0-243 GCF_054177405.1 Leptonychotes weddellii | reverse complement strand
CTCCAGGATAGGTTTCCTGCATTGGAATTATTAAGGAAAACAACTCCACATTTTGATACATGTTGCTAAACTGCATTTCAGAAAGGTTGCACCAGTTTACCACCATAAAAATATTTGAGCATATTGTTTTTAACCTACTTTCTCACTGTTTTTAAATCTTTTATCTTTGGTAGTTTGATAAATGACTCATTTGCTTTATCGAAATTTTTTATTGACAAAAGTGAAGTTTTTCTTGTGTTTATG
>NW_027886940.1:0-243 GCF_054177405.1 Leptonychotes weddellii | reverse complement strand
TACTAATGTCCATATTGATTAGATCCCTGGCAGTCGGTACTGCCTCTTGTTCTTTTTTTGAGGTGAGTTTTTCCATCTTGTCATTTTGTCCAGAGGAGAATAGATGAATGAGAGAACAAAATGCTAAAAGGGTAACAACTACCCCGGAAAAATATACACTAAACAAATCAGAAGAGACCCAAAACCAGGGGGAAAAGAAAGGAAAAGAAAAAAAAGGAATATGATCAGAGCCACACACTAGAT
>NW_027886939.1:0-243 GCF_054177405.1 Leptonychotes weddellii | reverse complement strand
CCCCCTTCCCCACCATATCATATCAGAAACCAATATGCTAAGGATTTTTAAATTTTTTTGGTATCAAATAATATTAATTTAACTATATCACAGATTATCACTGGGGCCCTCTCTTCATCTGGCATTTTGCTTATATTTTGGCTTCAAGAACTGTAAAAAAGGTATGGGACTTTAAAGGAAAATTTCAGTCTTACGACCACAGTATTATGTCAAAAAAGTGAATTCAGTGATTTAATGATATGC
>NW_027886938.1:0-1628 GCF_054177405.1 Leptonychotes weddellii | reverse complement strand
AGAAAGACCCCAAGAGTGATACAAAAAAAGAGAATTGCAGGGACAGTCTATGAAAACAACGTCTTCACAGGCAACATGATGACAATAAATTCATATCTTTCAATAATCACTCTCAATGTGAAGGGCCTAAATGCTCCCATAAAACGGCACAGGGCTGCAGGTTGGATAAAAAGACAGGACCCATCCATATGCTGTCTACAAGAGACTCATTTTGAACCTAAAGATACATCCAGACTGAAAGTGAAGGGATGGAGATCCATCTTCCATGCCAGCGGACCTCAAAAGAAAGCTGAGGTAGCAATTAGACAAATTAGATTTTAAAATACAGACTGTAGTTATACAGAAGGGCACTGTATTATTCTTAAAGGGTCTATCCAACAAGAAGATCTAACAACTGCAAATATTTATGCCTCCAACATGGGAGCAGCCATCTACATAAGCCAACTGTTAACCAAAAAAAAGAGTCTTATTGATAACAATACATTAATTGGAGGAGACCTCAATACCCCAGTCTCAGCAATAGACAGATCATCTAAGCAGAAAATCAACAAGGAAACAAGAGCTTTGAATGACTCACTGGACCAGATGGACCTCATAGATATATATAGAACATTCCACCCTAAAACAACAGAATACTCATTCTTCTCGAGCGCACATGGAACTTTCTCCAGAATAGACCACATGGTCACAAATCAGGTCTCAACCGATACCAAAAGACTGAGATTATTCCCTGTATATTCTCAGACCATAATGCTTTAAAACAGGAACTCAAACACAAGAAAAAATTTGGCAGAAATTCAAACACATGGAAGCTAAACACCACGCTGCTCAAGAATGTTTGGGTCAACCAGGAAATCAAAGAAGAACTTAAACAATTCATGGAAACCAATGAGAATGAAAACACACGGGCCCAAAACCTATGGGACATTGCAGAGACGGTCCTAAGGGGGAAATACATAGCCATCCAAGCCTCACTCAAAAAAACAGAAAAATCCCAAATTCATCAACTAACTCTACACCTTGAACTAGAGAAAAAGCCACAAACAATGCCTAAGCCACGCATTAGAAGAGAAATAATTAAGATTAGAGCAGAGATCAATGAATTAGAAACCAGAAACACAGTAGATCAGATCAATAAAACTAGAAGCTGGTTCTTTGAAAGAATTAATAAAACCAATAAACCACTGGTCAGACTTATCCAAAAGAAAAGAGAAAGGACCCAAATTAATAAAATTATGAATGAAAGGGGAGAGATCATGACTAACACCAAGAAAATAGAAACAGTTATTAGAAATTATTATCAACAACTATATGCCTATAAACTGAGCAATCTGGATGAAATGGATGTCTTCCCAGAAACCTATAAGCTGCCAAGACTGAAACAGGAAGAAATTGACAACCTGAATAGGCCAATAACCAGTAACGAGATTAAAGCAGTGATCAAAAACCTCCCCTAAAACAAGAGTCCAGGGCCTGATGGATTCCCTGGGGAATTCTACCAAACATTCAAAGAAAAAATAATATCTATTCTCTTGAAGATGTTTCAAAAAATAGAAACAGAAGGAAAGCTTCCAGATTCATTCTATGAGGCCAGCATTACTTTAATCCCCAAACCAGGCAAAGACCCC
>NW_027886937.1:0-243 GCF_054177405.1 Leptonychotes weddellii | reverse complement strand
CCAAGACACACAGAGAACTCTCCTCAAAATAACAAAAACAGGTCAACACTGCGACATATCATAGTGAAACTTGCAAAATACAAAGATAAAGAGAGAATTCTGAAAGCAGCTAGGGACAAAGGTCCTTATCCTACAAGGGAAGACACATAAGGTTAGCAGTAGACCTTGCAGGCCAGAATACTTTATCCAGCAAGGCCGTAATTCAGAATAGAAGGAGAGATAAAGAGTTTCCAAGACAAGGTT
>NW_027886936.1:0-243 GCF_054177405.1 Leptonychotes weddellii | reverse complement strand
GTGATAACCTAGGCATGCTTTCTTTTTTCTTTTTTTTTTTTCCTGGTAGGCAGGCATATTTTCTTGTAAGGACAATGATTTGCGGTTTAATTCTAAATGATTTCCCACCCATTAATATGATTTTACATATATAAGATATGTGTTAAATTACTAAACCATTCAATATCATGGTGAACTGTGGTTAATAAAATAAAAAAAATAGTTCAAGAAATTACATTGTTGTTTTAGGGATTTATTTACTAT
>NW_027886935.1:0-243 GCF_054177405.1 Leptonychotes weddellii | reverse complement strand
TACAATATTGGAAGAGAGAGAAACAGGGACTTATTTGTGTGACTCCAAGTAAAACAGCTTATTTTAAGAGTGGAAATAGAAATGGGTAGAACAAGAACCTCCACCATGAGGCCAGGACTATTTGGGAACCCATAGGAAGATACCCCCACCCCCCACCCCAGCCTCATGGGAAATGTGGGGCATCAGCCTCAGGGAGATGGAGTCAGGGAGCTCTTATTTAGGGTGGCTCTAGGAAGCCCCTCA
>NW_027886934.1:0-243 GCF_054177405.1 Leptonychotes weddellii | reverse complement strand
TCCCAAGGGAAACGACTATGTATTTTTTTTAATTTCCCAGCTCTACCATCTAGCACACTACTGGAGAAAAGGATATAACTAATAAATACTAATTTAACTTGATGTCATAGTATATATATGATATTAGCAGTGTTTATTTTTCACTTATGGATGATTTAAGGGATTTTTAAGCATAATTCTATTGATAGGTAAATTGTGCTTTAAAGGTTGGAGCTGCAGAGTAACTATCAGTTTTAGAATATC
>NW_027886933.1:0-243 GCF_054177405.1 Leptonychotes weddellii | reverse complement strand
TGTCCTATATAATCCGTTTTTCTCTTTTTCTTGAAACTCTGTGGCGATAGGTCAGTTATTTATTTACAAACAATGCCAAGTTATTTTACACTGAATTTCTTCAACTAATTTTATTTCCAATGTATTGGTAGAGAAATGCTTCTAAACAGCTTTGTGGTTTAGACTACATTTGTTCAAAGGTTAATGAAAGATCAACCCCCATCATAGCTCTTGAGAAAGCAACTCAGATATTGGGTTTTCCTT
>NW_027886932.1:0-243 GCF_054177405.1 Leptonychotes weddellii | reverse complement strand
GTCCAGTTAGGAAAAAGGAAGGGAAGAAGGGAGGGAGAAAGGCAGGGAGGAAGCACAGGGAAAAGGAAAAGAAGGAAGAAGGAAGAAAGAGGGTGGGTTTTGCTTGACCCATGGATGAAACTGTGCTGTGAGCTCTACCTCTGTCCCCCTCAGTTCCATCACTTGTGAGTCAGATGGAGAAGGCCCAAACAATGTGCATTGGAGGGCATTATCACTTGTACCATCCTCTGGAACCCTCACAAC
>NW_027886931.1:0-243 GCF_054177405.1 Leptonychotes weddellii | reverse complement strand
TGAGCGCCAGACCGTCCACAGAGAACCTGCAGGGGAGAGACCAAAGTGCCTTCTGTGGGACCCATGGTCCTCCCCCCATGGGACCCTCTGTCCTCCCCCTCTGGGACCGTTGTCCTCCCCCTCTGGGACCGTTGTCTTCCCCCCTGTGGGACCCTCTGTCCTCCCCCCTGTGGGACCCTCTGTCCTCCCCCCATGGGACTCTCTATCCTCCCCCTCTGGGACCCTTGTCCTCCCCCCCATGGG
>NW_027886930.1:0-243 GCF_054177405.1 Leptonychotes weddellii | reverse complement strand
TGCACAAACAATGAATCATGGAACACTTCATCTAAAACTAATGTTGTAATGTATGGGGATTAACATAAGAATAAAAAAAAAAAAGAAACCTGTTTTGTAAAACACTACTCAGCAATACAAAGGAATGAACTAATGGTCATGCATCAACATAAATGAATCTCAAAATGATTATCCTGAGTAGAACACACCAGATGTTAAAGAGTATAGTCCATAAAGTTTTATTTTTATAAACTCCATAAAAAC
>NW_027886929.1:0-243 GCF_054177405.1 Leptonychotes weddellii | reverse complement strand
AGACAGGGACCATCACAGTGAATCTCAGCTCTACTGCTGAAAAACTCTAAGGCCTTGGCTAAATAATTAACTAGATTTCCCCAAGTCTAGAAGTCAGAATTCACAAGCAGATGTAGATGGAGTCACAGAAACTACAGCATCGTACGTGACAATGGTTGTATTATGAGCAGCGTATTTTCAAGTGCAGACCTTACTTACCCGTAGAATCCCTGATGTGTCAGGTGCCAAAGACCAGACTCCGGA
>NW_027886928.1:0-243 GCF_054177405.1 Leptonychotes weddellii | reverse complement strand
GAAGCTTCTCAGTCCTATATTTACGTAATAAAACATGACAGGCTGTGCATTTCTGGGACATTGTTACATGCCCGGGGTGGTGCTAGGAGGCTGAGGCTGAGGCAATTTCTTTGAGCATCGCTTTGGCTATTGTAAAATATCACACATAAATCAAGAAAGGGTGGGAGCTAGTCAAAGAGGTAGACAGCCACTCAGGAGGGGACCGTGCTGGTGTGGCTTATGACATCACCACCAGCCAACCCC
>NW_027886927.1:0-1628 GCF_054177405.1 Leptonychotes weddellii | reverse complement strand
TTTTTTTTTTAAAGATTTTATTTATTTATTTGACAGAGAGAGACACAGTGAGAGAGGGAACACAAGCAGGGGGAGTGGGAGAGGGAGAAGCAGGCTTCCCGCGGAGCAGGGAGCCCGATGCGGGGCTTGATCCCAGGACCCTGGGATCATGACCTGAGCCGAAGGCAGACGCTTAACGACTGAGCCACCCAGGCGCCCCGACAAATAAAATCTTTTAAAAAATAAAATAAAGGTTTTATTTATTTATTTACTTAGAGCGCGCTTGTGTGGGGAGGAGCAGGAGGAGAGGGAGAGAGAAAATCTTAAGCAGGCTCCATGCCCAGCACAGGGCCCAAAGAGCACGTCTTGGGGCTGGATCCCACAAACCAGAGTTCATGACCTGAGTTGAAATCAACCGACTAAGCCACCCAGGTGCTTTAAAGTACCTCTACCCCCAATGTGTGGCTTGAACTCACACCCCAAGATCAAGGGATGCATGCTCTACCAACTGAGCCAGTAAGGGACCCCTAATTTCCTATCTTTTTAAAAAACTTGATTTTTCAAGTTTAAGCACTAATAAAACTGACCCAAGTTTGGTGGCTAGTGGTGGGGCAGGAAGTATGGTGATGATGACGACACCAGGTGTATTATATGTCCTAGAACTACTAGACCTTTGACAATCTAATCCAATCTTATCCCAAACTTGTTATCCTAGCAACAAATGTCCCTAGAAGGGAATCCTAAGAACCTCTCATGACCCAGAAGGTGAAATCTGGCACTAAATCTGCCTCTAAAGTCCACTCACCAATTCTGTCATGTCTACCTCCTGGATTACCATGGTTTAAATCTAACCCCTCCTCCACAGAGTAGCCCTTACACTTTATAAGACAGTTTCCACTTTTCTCTTCAAGGCTAAATACTAGGGTTCCTTCAACCCTTCCTCTTGACTTATTTCAAGCATCCTCATGACCTAGTCACTACCCTGCATACCACCTGGGATTTAGTAAAGTTTATCAAGTAGTGCCCCAATCTAATCATAACAACACAATAAGGTTTACAAAGGTGTATGTGGAGGACAGAGGGAGATCAGGATTACAAATTTCCTCCTCCTGTTCTACTCTGGGTTTGTACTAATGTAATCCAAGATCTCAATTGCCTTTTGGGCTGTTATATCACACAACGTACTGGATGTTGCAATTCCAATAACCAAAGCCTCCTTTTCCCAAGATCTAAGACCTTTTTGTACTTCATTTCAACATATTATTTAACTTCTCAACTTCCTATTACCTGCAAACTTAATCAACACTGGCCAAGAACAAAGTCCTTTAAGGCATCAGTGGAAATGTTCTTTTAGGCTGACCTAAATCTATTCATCTGCCTTCTCTGGGTATGGCTATTGAGGTCCAAGTCCATCACAGTGAACTAGCATTCTGCCTACATTTCTTCATTTTTCCCACAAGGACCTCATGTGAAGCTCTGTCAAAATCCTTGTTGAAAGAGAAACCCAGGGGGCTCGTGGGTGGCTCAGTCAGTTAAGGGTCCGACTCTTGACTGCCGCACAGGTCATGATTTTAGAGTCATGAGACTGAGTCTCAAGTTGGGCTCTGGGCTGGGGGTGAAGCCTGCTTAAGATTCTCTCTGTGCACCCC
>NW_027886926.1:0-243 GCF_054177405.1 Leptonychotes weddellii | reverse complement strand
AAAAAAAAAAGAAGTGGCATTATTTGCTAAAATCAGGGTTGCGGCATCAAACACTAAGGAACAATCTAGTATTTTTGGTGAAAAGTATGACCTACCCCCTCAAGCTAAATGAAGAAATAGCTGGAGAAACAGGAATCAAGGATAGTTGAACACTCAGACATGCATCTCGACTTTTTTGGTTAATGAGCAATGGGTAAAGCCTTTTTTTTTTTTTTAAAGATTTTATTTATTTATTTGACAGAG
>NW_027886925.1:0-243 GCF_054177405.1 Leptonychotes weddellii | reverse complement strand
TAAATAGTAATTTTTAGTAATGATTGTAAAGATTAATTTTATACATTATAATTACATTCTAGAGATTTATGCATTTTTAAGTAGATATATGCTAGATAGTTTTTCTATCACCTTTACCTTGTAGACATTGATCACAATTTCTTCAAAAACCCAGGTCAGGTCTAAAAACTTCCAGAAAATATTCTGTGATGAATTTCAACAGGCTCTGATTATTCTTCTAGCACATCGTTCCACAAAGCCAGA
>NW_027886924.1:0-243 GCF_054177405.1 Leptonychotes weddellii | reverse complement strand
CCCGCCTGGAATACAATCTCCTCTTCTTGCCATGGCTCACAGAGCCTACCTGATCTCACACTGCACCCCCCCACCTCCTCTCCTGCCCCTTGGGCTCTCCACCCAAGCTCTTTCCTGCCTCGGGGCCTTGGCACATATTGTTCCTCTCTGCTTGGAATGCTCCTCTTCCAGATTTTAGACTCCTTAGGTCCTCTTTATCGCACAGGGTTAGTTCACATCTCCTCCTCAGAGAGGCCTTCCTGC
>NW_027886923.1:0-243 GCF_054177405.1 Leptonychotes weddellii | reverse complement strand
ATATATATATATATATATATACACATATATACATACACAAACATAACTTATCAGGTGTCATCATTATACCACTTTGAGTAAAGTACAGAAATCTTATCCCCTACATTTATAATAAAATTGCTTTAAATATATTACCTACTTATTCTTAAAATCACATCAGACAGTGTCATAATTTGTGCTTCAGCCATTTAACATAATTTAGAAAACTCAAGAGTAAGGGGAGTATCTGTTGTATTTATCTAT
>NW_027886922.1:0-243 GCF_054177405.1 Leptonychotes weddellii | reverse complement strand
GAAGCTTCTCAGTCCTATATTTACGTAATAAAACATGACAGGCCGTGCATTTCTGGGACATTGTTACATGCCCGGGGTGGTGCTAGGAGGCTGAGGCTGAGGCAATTTCTTTGAGCATCGCTTTGGCTATTGTAAAATATCACACATAAATCAAGAAAGGGTGGGAGCTAGTCAAAGAGGTAGACAGCCACTCAGGAGGCTTTGACAGGTGGCTTATGACATCACCACCAGCCAACCCCACAG
>NW_027886921.1:0-243 GCF_054177405.1 Leptonychotes weddellii | reverse complement strand
CACTCGGGAAATGGTTTTGGACTCACTTGCAGTGAGCTCATGCATGCACACAGCAAAATGCTTCCAGCCTCAGGCATGGCTCTTTTAGCCTAAGCAGGAATCCTGTACAGACGTGCTCCTTTGCGTTCGCTGGTTGGCTTTAGGGCTGCCAGCAGGCACACTCGGGGTAACGGTAGTAGCCTCATAAACCAGAGGTGAGTTGAGAGCTGCCTTCTCCTCCGGCCTGAGTCTCCCTCGATTTTA
>NW_027886920.1:0-243 GCF_054177405.1 Leptonychotes weddellii | reverse complement strand
CATGTAGATGAATGATACAAAGGAGTCCAGAAATAGATCCATACATATGTGGTCAATTGATTTTCAGCTATGGTGCCAAGGCAATGTAGTGGAGAAAGGAAAGTCTTTTCAACAAAAATTAGCATTGACCCACAACTTAAATAAAAATTAACTTAAAATGATTTACAGACCTAAATATAAAAAACATATAAAACTTCTTAAAAAAAAAAAGGAAAAGCTTTGCTACTTTGGAGTGGACAAGGA
>NW_027886919.1:0-243 GCF_054177405.1 Leptonychotes weddellii | reverse complement strand
GTGCGGAGAAGTGAATCCGAGGCGATATTCGGGAGGATAGACGGCAGGGGAGGGACCTCCGTCAGGCGCTTCTGGCAAGTGATAGAACCACGGAGCACAAAATTGGAACTTTTAAAAATCTGCTCCGCTGAGGGACGCCACTCTGGTGGCTAAGTGGGGGGTGGAAACCTCCGGGACAGTGTGGTCTCAGGACCCTCGGGGTCACAGAAAGACCGGGGGTGCCTGAGTGTGGCAGAGCTCCCA
>NW_027886918.1:0-243 GCF_054177405.1 Leptonychotes weddellii | reverse complement strand
CTCCCCTGACTCTGAGCAGCAGGGAAAAGGCTGGGCTGCTGGTGCCCTTGTGTGCTCGGTGTCTCCTCACAGCGGGGGGAGTGTGGACATGTGCAGGAGTTTCGGTTGTTTGCCTGGAGTAGGGCTGCTGTTGTCTACAGTTTTCCTCTCATGAGGCTGCCTCTCTCCTGGCCCTTTGGCCAGAGAGGGCTGGGTTTGGAGGGAGCGTACTGTGGTGCCTTCTGGTGTTTCTGGATATTTCTG
>NW_027886917.1:0-243 GCF_054177405.1 Leptonychotes weddellii | reverse complement strand
GGATGTCTTCTTTGGAAAAATGTCTGTTCATGTCTTCTGCCCATTTCTTGATTGGATTATTTGTTCTTTGGGTGTTGAGTTTGATAAGTTTTTTATAGATTTTGGATACTAGCCCTTTATCTGATATATCATTTGTGAGAGAGAATCTTAAGCAGGCTCCACGGCCAGCACTGAGCCTGATGCAGGGCTTAAACTCATGACCCTGAGGTCATGATCTGAGCCTAAATCAAGAGTCAGAAGCTT
>NW_027886916.1:0-1628 GCF_054177405.1 Leptonychotes weddellii | reverse complement strand
TGGCTGAGGCTATCCTGTGTATCCAGCTGAGCCAGCAACCACCTCAAAAGGAAAGCACCAAACCAGACAACCTATGTTAGTGAAAACAAAGTAACTGTAACTTGGCGGGGGGGGGGGGGGGGAGTGGAGACAGTAATTTAAAATAAGAATTAGAAATACCTCAGGCGGGCAGATATACTGGAAAATAGGACTAGGGTTTGTGGCTGGGGAGGCACACAGGGGTGAGGGGAGAGAAATGTTTCCATTTTACAAATATTTTAATTGTCCCACGCAGCATGTAGACAGAAAAGAATGTAAAAAACACAGAAACAGCTATTTTAAAGCTAAAAGTGAACCCACATAGAACCACCGATCAGGCCAAGAAATTGAACCTGACCTTCAAAAAACCTGGTGCCTTACTTCAGACCGAAAGAGCTTCCCTTTCCCTACAAGGAGCCATTATCCAGATTTTTATTCTCCTTTCTTCGTTTTTAAGGTCTTTGCCACTAGGCATGCATTCCCACACAATACAGTTCGGTTTTGCCTGTTTGGGAAATGCACATAAATGGAGTGTTATTATATTTATGCTCCTGTTCTGCATAGTCTGAGATCCATACGTGTTGTCACATGTGATGGTTGCTTGTTTGTTACTGCTGTACAATGACACATTGCATGAATATACCGCAACTTATGTACTCGTTTTATTGTCCATGGGCATTTGGGTTATCTCGGTTTTAATAAGGCTATCCTGACGAATACTGCTAACAAGCATCCTTATACCCTCTCCTACTGCAGAGATGTACACTTTCTCTAGGGCACGTACCTGCAAGTGCAGATGCTGAGTCTTGAGATGGTCGTAATTTCAACTCTGCAAAATCATCCAAAATTTTTCCCAAGTGATTTTATCAGGACATACTCCTGCAAACAGGAGATGAACATTATCCTTGCTCCAAATCCTCCTCAATACTTGCTTTGTCAGAGTTCTTTGCTAATCCAATGCAGATGTGGTGGTAGATCATTGTTGTTTCAATGTAAATGTCCATGATGATTAATTAGGCTGAGTACTTTGCATGTTGATTGGCTATTTGGATGGCCTCATTCCATTCATGAACTTCGTGTTAGATTTTAGAGGGCTTCCTTTGTTTTGCCTTCATTCTTTTTTTAAAGATTTTATCTATGCCTTTGAAAGAGAGCGAGGGAGAGAGAGAGCAGGAAGGGCGGGGGGAGGCAGACTCCCCGCTGAGCAGGAAGCCCAAGGCAGGCTCCATCCCAGGATCATGACCCATGACCAGAGCCAAAAGCAGACGCTTCACCGACTGAGCCCTCCAGGCACCCCTAGTTCGCCTTCATTCTTAAATGATATTCTAACTGGACTATCCAAGCAAACAAGCACACACAAGCAGGGGATGGGGACAGGCAGAGGGAGAGGGAGAAGCAGACTCCCCACTGAACAGGGAGCCCAATGTGGGGCTCAATCCTAGGACCCCGGGATCATGACCTGAGCTGAAGGCAGATGTTTAAACCACTGAGTCACCCAAGTGCCCCTGTTTCAGTGTAGTTTGAATGTATTCTCTTGTCATGAGTAAGGTGATGCTTTCTTTCATTTGTATGGCTTTTCCCATAATCTGTTGGTGTTCTTTATCCATTTT
>NW_027886915.1:0-13037 GCF_054177405.1 Leptonychotes weddellii | reverse complement strand
GGGGGAGGGGGGATTGGTTAGCCCGGTGATGGGTATTAAGGAGGGCACATACTGCATGGAGCACTGGGTGTTATACAAAAACAATGGATCGTGGATCACTACATCAAAAACTAATGATGTATTGTATGGTGACTAACATAACATAAAAAAAAAAAAAAATTCACTGAATAGGCTTAACAACAAACCAGAGTCAGCAGAAGAGTTGGGGAACTTGAAGACGCATCAGTAGAAAGTGTCCATTTGAAGAACAGAGAAAAAAACATTAAAGAGAAGTGAATAGAGATTTAATGAACAGAGGAGACATTATTAAATGGGCTAACATACATGTAACTGGAATCCTAGAAGGTGAAGAAAGAAGGCAGAAAAAATTGAAAGAAATAATGGACAAAATTGTTCACATTTTAAGAGAAGACAAAGAGGATTACTACTAGAAATAGGAAGATTTTATAATGATAGAAGGAGAAATTAATCTGGAAGATATTACAAATATAGCTGTGTATTTGCATAATAATTAGACTTCTAATACATAAAGCAAAATCTGACCAAATTCAAGGGATAAATAGACAAATCCACAGTCATAATTTGAGATTTTAACACCTCTCCTCTTAGTAATTGATAGTACAACTAGATATAAAAATTGCTAACAAAATAGAAGATTTGAACAAATCTGTCGACCGTCCTTTGATTTTTAAAGCCCATCAGTGGCAGAATGCACACTTTTTTCAAGCATTCATGAAGATACATCATATACTGGGTTATAAAACAAGTCAATACATTTCAAAAAATCAAAATCTTTTTTTTTATAAAGATTTTATTTATTTATTTGACAGAGAGATACACAGCGAGAGAGGGAACACAAGCAGGGGGAGTGGGAGAGGGAGAAGTAGGCTTCCCACCAAGCAGGGAGCCAGATGTGGGGCCCGATACCAGGACCCTGAGATTATGACCTGAGCCGAAGGCAGACGCTTAATGACTGAGCCATCCAGGTGCCCCTCAAAAAATCAAAATCTTAACAAAGTATGTTCTCTAACCAAAGAGAATTAAATTATAAATTATTAATAAGATATCTAGAAAAGTTCAAATTATTTAAAAATTAAGGAGCATCCTTCCAAATAATTAAATATCAGTAAAAAATTACAAAAGAGAAATATTTCTAATTGAATAATAATAAAGATACAGCATACCAAAATATGTAGGGTGGAGCTAAAGAATTTGTAAAGGGGAAATATATTGCTGTAAGTGGTTATATTAGAAAAGAAAGGTTCATAGTCAATGATCTAAGCTTCCACCTTAAAGTAGGAAAAAAAAAAAAAAAGATGAGCAAAATACAATAGATAGGACCCTTGAATAAATTGTATCACCTGTCTAGAGTTCCCCTTTTACATTGCTGGGTATTGGGGTTTTGTGCCTTCTCATTTTTTTGTTTTTGGTCAGTCTTGGTATGTGTTTATAAGTGTTTATCAATTTCATTAATCTTTAAGAATCAATTTGTTAATCTTAATATATTTGCTTTTCATTGCATCATTTTCTACTTTCAGTCTTTCTATCTTTATTTTTATTTTTTATTTTTTTACCATTTATCTTGATTTTCTGGAACTTTCCAACTTCCTTGGTTGGATTCTTAATATTTAAACCTTTTTTATTTTATATAAATATCAAATTAAGGGTATAAAATTTCTTTTATGAACTGCTTTAGTTGAAGTGCACATATTTTTGATATGTGGCTTTATTGTTATCATTCAATTCCTAATGCTTTTTAATTCCCATTGTGATTTTTTTCTCTGACCCATGAATTATTTAGAAAGTGTTTTCTTAAATTCCAAATATACGATGATCTCCTAGTTATCATTTTCTTAATGATTTCTGTCTCTGGTTACCGTGCTCAAATCTGTGAGCCTTTATTCGATTTCTCAGCTTCTTGGCCTCTTGCAGAACTGGTAGTGGATCCAAGAGGAATGGCCCCTAACATAGAACTCTTATCTAGTTCTCTTTTCATCTAAGATGTTCTCCTGATAATTCTCTTCACTGCCTTGTTGATTCTCCAATGCTTTCAAATTTTATTAGATGTTCTCAGCAAAAAGGCTTGATTCAAATTATCTAGTCTACCATTACCAAGTGCAGAACTCCTACTGATGCTGATTTTTTATTGTTGTGAGACATATAGAAAGAATAGGGATTGGAAGATCTCATGGATAGAGAGACCAGTAAAAGACAAAGAGTGTATAGTAAAACAAAACTTTGGCCAAAGAATAGAATGAAGAGGAGAAGGTGATACTTGTATTTGTAATTTATTGTTACATGACAAAGTGCCACAAATTTGGTGGCTGGGGTCAGCCAAAGCTGGGGTCTCATTTGAAGGTACAACAGAGGAAGGATCCACTTCTAAGTTCACTTACATGGTATTTGGCAGAATTCAGTTCTTTTGGTGCTATTTGACTAAGGGCCTCAATTTCTAGCTGATTGTGGGTTATGCACAGTCACATAGGGCACCTCACAACATGGCAGCTTGCTTTATCAAAGCCAGCCAGTGAGAAGAGTGTTGGCAAGATGGAGTTATAATATTATGGAGTATAATCACAGAAATGGCATTTCTTCATCTTTACCATGTTCTTTTGGTTAGAAGCATGTCACAGTTCCCACCCATAATCAAGGAGAGGGGGCTATGGAGGGATGTGAATACCATAATGTGGAGATCATTCAAGGTTATCAAATACTTTGCTACAGTATTCCTTTATGTATATAAAGTTCTCTCTTCTTCTGGAAATATTAGAGAAAATGGACAGCAGACTAGAAAGAAAAGAGTTAATATATTACAACTTCTGGAAAAGAAGCAAATAAAATATCAAAGTCTAATTTACAAGGAAAACAAGGTTAACTTTCATAGAAACAAACTATGATTAGACAGAATTTAAACTATGGAAAAATTCCTAGCCTCTTTTAACATTTAGCTTGGGAGTAAGAGCCCCTTGAAGCTATATAGTTGAAAAGAGAAACATGTTCACATGGAGGTCTTAAATGCCTATGTAGAAAAACAAAACAGTATTTGTGCATGATGTGAATTGGTTTTGCCTTCTATAGTCATCAGAGAATTTTCCATGATTTATGAGTTTACTTCATTAATATTTGATATATGTGTTCCAAATTGATTTTTTATTAAACATTTCAAGGTAACTTTGAGGGTAGAGGCTGTATCCTATTTATTGAAGTATGTAGTACCACTAGTGCTGGGAAATGAGGAAAAAGTAGGCCACTTTGTTCTAGTCTTTGAAACTAATTATCTAGTTATCATAGAGCTCATGAACAATTGCATAATTAAAAATGCTATATATCAATTTCACATACACATATTAAAATGCACAACTATGTTAATAGATTTTCTATTTTTTTTAATAGGATCCAAATGAAGATACAGAATGGAATGAAATTTTAAGAGATTTTGGCATTCTTCCTCCAAAAGAAGAGCCAAAAGATGAAATTGAAGAAATGGTTTTACGTTTACAGAAAGAAGCAATGGGTACAGTTATGCATTTAGTGGGCTGGATGAAGGAGATAATGATAGTGAAAATGTATTTCATAAACTTAGAGGGAGAAAGGACATTAGAAATCCCACCCATACTTTTGAAATTAGGGTACTGACGCGTAAAAATTTTAACTGATGTGTTGAATGTCACAAGCTAGTTAGTAACAGAGCTGAAATGTCCTGGTATCTAACCTAGTGAGACTTTGCTCTGCTATATTCCTCTAGCTCATGATTACCTTCTATTTTGATTATGTAAATAGTATGTTTCATTTGTCAAGATTTTCAAGTACTTGGAAAATCTAAATTTATGGGGTCTAATTGATGTTCACATCTACTTTAAATGTAGCTTGGTAGTTCTGTGAACTTGGAGGGAAATTCACACTTTAAACAAACCTGAAGTAGTCAGCCACAGAATAGATTTATATCTGCAGGAGAACCTGCAACATTAAAGATATTCTTTATCTCCATTTATCTATAAATTGTTTTTTCTAGCCATGTGACTATAAAGTAAAAAATGGTTTTTAAATAATTCAATTATCTAAAATTTATTTTGTTTTAGTTAAACCATATGAAAAGATGACTCTTGCACAGTTGAAGGAAGCTGAAGATGAATTTGATGAAGAAGATATGAGAGCTATTGAAATATATAGGTACAGTGATTTATTTGGGCAACTTATGAGTTTTTGAATGGAGAAGTATAAGAATGAAACAAAAAAAAGCCCTATTTTTGCCTACAGAATAGATTTTAAGAGAACAAAACTAGTTTTTAAGAACATTTTAGTTTTTTTAAAAGATTTTATTCATTTATTTGAGAGAGAGAGAGAGAGAAAGAGAATATGAGCAGGGGCGGTCAGAGGAAGAGGGAGAAGCAGACTCCCCAGTGAGCAGGGAGCCTGATGGTCCTTGATCCAAGGACCCTGGGATTATGACCTGAGCCGAAGGCAGATGCTTAACTGACTGAGCCACACGGGCACCCCAGGAACATTTCAGTTTTTTTTTTTTTAAGTAAGCTCTACACCCAACATGAGGTCTGAACTCACAACCCCAAGATCAAAAGTCACATGCTCAGGCGCCTGGGTGGCTCAGTGGGTTAAGCGACTGCCTTCGGTTCAGGTCATGATCCTGGAGTCCTGGGATGGAATCTCACATCGGGCTCCCGGCTCAGCAGGGAGCCTGCTTCTCCCTCTGACCCTCTCCGCTCTCATGCTGTTTCTCTCTCTCTCTCTCTCAAGTAAATAAATAAATAAAATCTTTAAAAACAAAAACAAAAAACAAAAGTCACATGCTCTACCAACTGAACCAGTCAGGTGCTTTTAAGAACATTTTAAAGCCAACTCACTTTATATAAGGTGGAATATTTTTCTTGAATATTTTTGCCTTTGCTTAAGTAAAAAACTATCCAATAATATACAGTGGAACTTCATCAAGTTACATATAAGTAAAGTGGAAAATATCAATAAAAGACCAATAAGAGCCACAGTTTTCCTTCTAAGATAATGTCTATCATATAATAAATAAATACCAGTCATAAATACATTTCTTTCAGAAATTAGAACAAGTACGTATATTTCCCAACTTATCCTGATATTGAAGCCAGATAAATTTTAAAAACAGAATATCACAGAAAAATATCTCTTATGAACATAGGCACAAAATTTTTAAACAAAATATTAGCAAATTAGGGCCAGCAATTAAAAAAGAACAATACATTCTGATCAAATGAGATTGGCCCCAAGAATGCTTTGTTTTGACATGAAAATGAAAAAAAACCTAAGTGAATTGAGTTAGAAGCAGCAATAGTCTGGTAGCATGAGTATACCTAGATCTTAGCTCTTGTTTTATAAATGCTATTCTTTAATAACAGGAACCAGTGTTCTTTGGAGAACACTATGTGAGTTGAGTAATTACAATATGAGTCTGGAGCATCTTGTGGTACCAGAAAGTAAAGAAATACTAAAGAAAAAATGTCTTTTAAATGTATAGGAGCCAAACTAAAGACTGGAAAATCGCCAGAGTTGGAACAACTTGAACAACAAAATAATAATCATAATACTAAATGACAAAATAAATATCCAGGAGTCCCTAGTGATATAAATCAATAACTTAATACATGAACAAATTCAGAGAAAGTAACACTTCTTCCTCACTGAAAATTCCAATATGTAAGTGTTAGATGGGATGAGGAAAATAGAAAAATCACCATCAAGAGCGCCTGGGTGGCTCAGTTGGTTAAGTGTCTGCCTTTGGCTCAGGTCATGATCTCAGGGTCCTGGGATCAAGCCCCCCATCGGGCTCCCTGCTCAGTGGGGAGTCTGCTCCTCACTCTCTCTCTCCTTCTGCCTCTCCCCTCCCCCACTCGTGCTCTCTCTCTTTCTCACTCTCAAATAAATAAAATCTTAAAAAAAAAAAAAAGAAAGAAAGAAAGAAAGGAAAGTCACCATCAAACACCAGAATAATAATCTCCATGGGCCAGCCCTGCTGACAGATACTGAAATGAGTGGGGAAGCTTAAATAGAAACAAGATATTTTCATAATCTCAAAGTGTCTCCCTCAAAATATTTAGTAATTATAAGGGAGGAAATATTAAGTCTACAGTGTAGTTTTGGCAGATCCCATTTTATAGAAGTGACCAAGGTTAACACCACCAATAATATATATTGACATCAAGTAACTCCTGATATGATGCACCGAGGACACATTACCTATGTAGTATCCTTGTCAATAATTCATAATCTCTGTCAAATTATAACAATACATGCAAGAAACCCAAATTTGAGAGACTTTCAAAAAACAGCTGAGTAGGTTGACATCAAGAAAGATGGCAGAGTAGAAAGCTCCAGGAATCCATCTGTCCACCTAGATAACTATTGTACTGGCAGAAACTGTCTCAAGCAACAGCTTTGGAACTCTGGAGTCTATTTGAACATTTGCAGCTTCTAAGATAAAGTTTAGCTGGTAAGTTGTCTTTAGTATTGGTTGATTTCAGTCCTCAGTGTGGTGATAGCTATCCATCCCTTATCCCCAGCCCCATGGTAGGCAACTGTTTGGACAGCAACCTGTGTTTCTGGCACAGCTTGCTGGAGCCAGAGTGGACAATAAAGACTTTGTCCTCAATATTATTTAATGTTCTGATTATGAATTGTTACTTCTGAGGTATAGGCACAAAGAGTGGTTGCCATGGTATCAACTTTCACTGGCTCAGGTGGCTTCCAGAAGATTTAAAGGAGCCATATCTGTTCATTTGTTTGTTTGTTTTTTGGACATTCAAGAACTACCAAATAAATGAGGGAATTTAAAAAGGCTTGGGAAAGATGAAAGCTCAGAAAAAGACCTGAGATGACCTTAATGCTTTTACCTCAGGCTGATCCCTGACACAGAGACACCATACGATAATAAAAGAAATCATAGGAGGAGGGGGTCTGATTTCTAGAGTTACCACATTATAAGAATCCAGTGTTCTTTTCAACAAAAAAAATCACAAGACATACAAAGAAACAGAAAAGTATGGCCCATTCAAAGAACAAAATAAATTGATACAAAATATACCTGAGGAAGCCCAGATGTCAGACTTATTAGACAAAAACATTAAGCCAACTAAGTTAAAGTTGCTTAAAGAGCTAAAGGAAGACATGGACAAAGACAGGAAAGGATCATATGAACAAAGTGAGAATAGCAATAAAGAGATAGAAATTATAAAAAAGAATGAAAAAAATATTCTGAAACTAAAAAGTACAATAAAAATTGAAGTGAAATATATATGAGGGCTTCAAAAGCAGATTTGAACAAGCTGAAGAAAAAAATCAAATTTGAAGATAAGACAATTGAAATTATTGAGTCTGAGGAACAGAAGGTAAAAGAATGAAGAAAAGTGAACAGAGCCTAATTGGCCTTATGATACACTAAATGAGCCAACTTATATAGTGTAAGAATCTCAGCAGAAGAAAAGAGAAAGGAGCAGAGAGAATATTTGAAAAAATAATGTCTGAAAGCTTCCCAAATTTGAGAAGAGACATAAATCTGTAAATTCAAGATGCTCAATGAATTTCAGGTAGGATAAACTCAAAGAGACCCACACAAAGACACATCATAATCAACTATGAAAAAATAAAAACAGAAACTTGAAATCAGTGAGAGAGAAGCGACTTGTCACATATGAGGGACGTTTAATAAAAGTGTCATTCAATTTCTCATCAGAAATCTTGGAGGCCAGAAGGCAGCGAGTTGATATATTTTAAGTGCTGCAAAACAACAACAACAACAACAACACACACACAACTGTCAACGGAGAATTATTCATTTGGCAAAACTGTGCTATAAGAATAAAGGAGAAATGAAGATATTCCTAGTTAAAAGCTAAGTGAGTTTGTTCCTACTAGAATTGCCCTAAAAAATTAGCTAAAGAGGTCCTTCATGCTGAAATTAAAGAGCACTAGACAGTAACTCAAAGCCTTCTGAAGAAGTAAGTAACATAGATAAAGATAACTACATAAGTAAATATAAAAGAATTACTCAACTTTGGTTCTTAACTCTATTTTTCCCTGTATGATTTAAAAGGCAATTATATAAAACAACAATTATAAGTTGATGTTAATGGACAGACAATATATAACAATGTAGTCTGTAACAATAACCGTATAAAAGGGGAAGGATAGAGGTGTATACCAGTAGAGTGTTTGTGTGGTATTCAAACTAAGTTGGTATTATTCGAGGTAGGTCCTTATAAGATATTAATTTTAATCCTTAAGGTAACCACTAAGAAAAAACTAAAAGAGTAAAAGAAAAGAAGCAAATTAAAATGGCACATTATAAAAATCAACTAAATACAAAAAGGAACAGTGATGGGAGAATTAAGGGGAAAAATGCACATAAGAAACACAAAAAAGAGTTAAATGGCAGAAGTAAGTCTGAAAGAGGGATCTTCATGGGTGGGGGCAGCCTAATTCCACAGCTACTAGCTGTGTCATACAGCTGGCGATATGTTTTTCAAGATGTATATCTTTTGAAATGGATGCCTCAGCAATCAAAAGCTTAATGTCAGGCACTTACACTAAAATTAAGCTTCATGTCAGGCCCTTAACATTGCATAGTTTAAGTGTATTTTAAATTAATCCAATTGATCTCCAGTTAAGAGCAGAAATTGGCAAAATGAATACAAAGAAACATAATCCATGTCCTGAAAACCAAAGATATCTTGAGAAAGAACGAAGTTGGAGGACTCAAACTTCCTGATTTTAAAACTTAGTACAGGGCGCCTGGGTGGCTCAGTTGGTTAAGCGACTGCCTTCGGCTCAGGTCATGATCCTGGAGTCCCGGGATCAAGTCCCGCATCAGGCTCCCTGCTCGGCGGGGAGTCTGCTTCTCCCTCTGACCCTCCTCCCTCTCATGTGCTTGCTCTCTCTCATTCTCTCTCTCTCAAATAAATAAATAAATAAATAAATAAATAACTTACCACAAAGCAACAGTAATCAAAACAATGTAGCAGTGACATAAGGATAGACACACAGATGAATAATAGAATAGACTAGAATAGAAAGCCTAGAAAGAAACCCTCAAATATATAGTCAAATGATGTTCAACAAGGTGCCAAGACCATTTCATCTTTTCAACAAATGATACTGGGAAAACTGGATTTCTACATGTAGAAGAATAAAGTTGGACTTCTACCTCATACGATAAACAAAAAATAAAGTGGATGAAAGACCTAAATGTAAGAATTAAAACTATAAAACTCCTTGAAGAAAACATGGAGGGGGAGCAATGTCCATGACATTGGATTTGGCAATGATTTCTTGGAAATGACACCAAAAGCACAGGCAACAAAGGAAAAAATAGATAAACTGGACTTTATCAAAATTGAAAACTTTTGTGCAAAGGACACTGTCAAGAGAGTGAAAAGATAACTCCCAGAATGGGAGAAAATATTTGCAAATTATATATATAATACGGGATTACTAACCAGAATATATAAAGAATTCCTAGAACTCAACAATGAAAGACAAATAACCCAATATTAAAACATGCAAAGGACTTAAATAGAAAATGGAAAATAAGTACATGAAAAGATGATCAACTTAATTAGTCATTAGGGAAATGCAAATCAAAACCATGAGATTCCACTTCATTCTCACTAGGGTAGTTTGTTTTTTTTTTTAAAGATTTTATTTATTTATTTGAGAGAGAGAGAATGAGAGAGAGCAAGCACATGAGAGGGGGGAGGGACAAAGGGAGAAGCAGACTCCCCGCCGAGCAGGGAGCCCAATGCGGGACTTGATCCAGGGACTCCAGGATCATGACCTGAGCCGAAGGCAGTCGCTTAACCAATTGAGCCACCCAGGTGCCCTCACTAGGGTAGTTATAATAAAGAAGACAGACAATAAGAGTTGGTGAGCATGTGGAGAAATTGGAACCCTCAGACATTGCTGGTGGGAATGTAAAATGGTTCACTGCTTTGAAAAACAGTCTGGGGGGCGCCTGGGGGGCTCAGTCATTAAGCATCTGTCTTCGGCTCAGGTCATGGTCCCAGGGTCCTGGGATCAAGCCCCACATAGGGCTCCCTGCTCAGCAGGAAGCCTGCTTCTCCCTCTCCCACTCCCCCTGCTTGTGTTCCCTCTCTCACTGTGTCTCTCTCTGTCAAATAAATAAAATCTTAAAAAAAAAAAGAAGAAAAACAGTCTGGAATTTCCTCAAATGTTAAACAGAATTACCACATGATCCAGAAATTACTCTGAGATAGATATGTATACAAAACTTGTACATGTACATGAATGTTCATAGCAGCATTATTTATAATATCCAAAAGTACAAAGAACATGAATGTCCATCAACTAACTGGGTAGTAGATAAACAAAGTGTGGTGTATCAGTACAATGGAATTTTATTCAGCCATGTAAAGAATTGTGGCACTGATACATGCTACATGATTGAACCTTGAAAATACTATGCCAAGTGAAATTAACCAGTGACAGAAGGCCACATTTTATATGATTCCATTTATATGAAGTGTCCCAGGATAGGAAAATCTATAGAGACAAAGTAGATTATTAATTACTAGGGCCTATGATGGGGGAATAGGGAATAACTGCAGATGGGATTTTTGGGGGCAGTAAAAATATTCTAGAATTAGATAGTGGTGATGGATACACAACTTTCTGAATATTTTAAAAATCACTTAATTGGGAGCGCCTGGATGGCTCAGTCTGTTGAGCATCTGACTCTTGACTTTGGCTCAGATCATGGTCTTAGGATGGTGAGATGGAGCCCCATTTGGGGCTCTGCTCTGCGCTCAGTGGGGTGTCTTCTCCATCTCCCTCTCCCTCTGCCCTTTCCCCTGCTCGTGCTTTTTCTCTCTCTCTAAAATGAATCAATCAATCTTTATTTTATTTTATTTTTTTAAAAGATTTTTTATTTATTTTTTGACAGAGAGAGACACAGCGAGAGAGGGAACACAAGCAGGGGGAGTAGGAGAGGGAGAAGCAGGCTTCCCACCAAGCAGGAGCCTGATGCGGGCCTCGATCCCAGGACTCTTGGTTCATGACCCGAGCCGAAGGCAGACGCTTAACGACTGAGCCACCCAGGCGCCCCAATCAATCTTTATTTAAAAAAAAAATCACTGGGCGCCTGGGGGGCTCAGATGGTTAAAAAAAAAATCACTGACTTGTAAACTTTAAATAGTTGAATTTTATTGTGCAGACATGCCTCACTTTATTGTACTTCACTTTATTGCATTTTGCAGATATTGTGCTTTCTACAAATTGGAAGTTTGTGGCAACCCTGTCTTGAGCAAGGCTTTGGTGCCATTTTTCTAAAGCATTTGCTCACTTCAGGGCTATCACATTTTTGTAATTCTCACAATATTTTAAGCTTTTTTATTACTATTAAATTTGTTATGGGATCTGTGTTCAGTGAGTATGACTCTCTGAAAGCTCAGATGATGGTTAGCATATTTTTAGCAATAAAGTATTTTTATTTGGTATTTGTATTTTATGAAGGTATGTACATTATTGTTTTTATTTTTATTTATTTTTTTAAGATAGGATTGGGATTTTTAAAAAGATTTTACTTATTTATTTGTTTGTTTGTTTATTTATTTGACAGAGAGAGAGAGAGTGAGTACAAGCAGGGGGAGGAAGAGAGGGAGAGGGAGAAGTAGGCTCCCCACTGAGCGCAGAGCAGAGCCCGAAGTGGGGCTCCATCTCACAACCCTAAGACTATGATCTGTGTCAAAGTCAAGAGTTCAATCCCAGGACCTTGGGATCATGATCTGAGCTGAAGGCAGACATTTAACCAACTGAGCCACCCAGGTTCCCTACATTGTTGTTTTTAGACATAATGCTATTGCACTCATAACAGACTACAGTATAGTGTAAACATAAATTTTATACACACTGGGAAACCAAAAAACTCATTTGACTCACCTTATTGTGATATTGGCTTTATTGCAATGGGCTGGAACCAAACTCACAATATCTTCAAGGCATGCTAATATATGAATTATATGGCAATTAAAATGTAAATATAATGGAGGAACTGAAATCTTCATATGACCACTCTGGAAAACAGTTTGACAGTTTGACAGAAGGAAAGATGGCGGAGGAGTAGGGGACCCAATTTCAACTGGTCCCCGGGATTGAGCTGGATATCTACCAGACCACTCTGAGCACCCACAAAACCAGCCTGAGATGTAAGAAGATCTGGATCTCTACAAACAGAATATCTCAGGCGGTTGGTTTTGAGGTACAAAATGAGGAGCCCTGATTCCGCGAGCAGATATCGGAGAATAAACGGCAGCGGGAGGGTGCCTGGCCATGGGGATCCTACACCGCCGGTGAGTGACAGCCTCACACGCTGCAGATGGGGCACAGACTCGCAGACCGGTACTGGGGGGGAAAGGACTTTAGGGCAGCCCCGGGGGCGGAAACCCGGAGCCCAGGGGTCACACGTGCGAACTGGGAGTGGCTGGCGGTTTTAGAAGCACAAAGGGCAGAGACGGCCCTGGCCTGGAGGCAGGACTGGGGGCGCTGCGGAGGGGCGCACAACCCAGGACGCTGCAGTTTATAGCAGCACAGACAGAAACGGAGATGGTGTGGCCTGGAGAGCTCACTGAAGAACAGACTGCGGTCTCTCTGCTCTGAGGCAGAGAGTTGGAAATGGTCTCTTCTGCTCTGACTCGTGGAAGAGACACGGAAAGCTGCCAGAGAACAAAAGCCCCAAAAACTGATTCCCGCTGAGCCCATCCTCTGCCACAGGGGGGCAGGGCAACTCCGCCCAAACAGGGTTGCCTGAGTAACAGCACGGCAGGCCCCGCCCCCAGAAGACAGACTGGGAAAACAAGAGGCCAGCAACCCTAAGGTCCCAAGAAAACAGGTGCATCTTGCTTGGGTTCTGGTCAATAATTTGGACTCTATACATTCCCTCAAACACCCATCAACAGAATGACTAGGAGGAGGAGCCCCCAAAACAGAAAAGACTCAGAGATTATGACTTATGCTGCAGATTTACAAATGGATGCAGATATAAC
>NW_027886914.1:0-243 GCF_054177405.1 Leptonychotes weddellii | reverse complement strand
CCAGCAACCCTCAGTTTGTTTCCTGAGATTAAGAATTCCTCATATCAGTGAGGTCATATGATACATGTCTTTCTCTGATTGACTTATTTCGCTTAGCATAATACCCTCTAGTTCCATCCACGTTGTTGCAAAAGGCAAGATTTTGTTATAGTGGCTGCGTAATATTCCATTGTATATATATATGTGTATATATATATATATATATATATATATATATATATATCAATCACATCTTCTTTATCC
>NW_027886913.1:0-243 GCF_054177405.1 Leptonychotes weddellii | reverse complement strand
AAGACCTGATATGTTCCCTTGAAGCAGTCCACTTCTGTTCTCAATAACAGTGATAAAGACTCACCTAAACATTCTTGACTTAGGCACGGTAGCTCATTTTAATCCAACAAACTTTGTGTGTTAACTACTTTTTAAAAAACAAACTTCCATTACCTCTAGAGGATGCAGCTCACAAAATCCTTGATAATTACACCCATCAATCTCTACCAGCACGCTAACTTTTACAAAATCCCCTCAAAATTA
>NW_027886912.1:0-243 GCF_054177405.1 Leptonychotes weddellii | reverse complement strand
GAAGAATGAAGCGGGGGAAATCGGAGGGGTAGATGAACCATGAGAGACGATGGACTCTGAAAAACAAACAGGGTTCTAGAGGGGAGGGGGGTGGGAGGATGGGTTAGCCTGGTGGTGGGTATTGAGGAGGGCACATTCCACATGGAGCACTGGGTGTTATGCACAAACAATGAATCATGGAACACTTCATCTAAAATTAATGATGTAATGTATGGGGATTAACATAAGAATAAAAAAAAAAAA
>NW_027886911.1:0-243 GCF_054177405.1 Leptonychotes weddellii | reverse complement strand
TGGATGACTTTGAGGGGTTCAGGACGTCAGTGGAGGAAGTCACCGCAGGTGTGGTGGAAACAGCAAGAGAACTAGAGTTAGAGGTGGAGGCTGAAGATGGGACTGAGCTGCTGCCATCTCATGATCAAACCTCGTGAGGAGAGGCTTGTTGTGCATGAGCAAAGAAAGTGGTTTCCGGAGACGGAAGCTTCTCCTGGTGGTGATGCTGCAAAGATTGTTGGAATGACAATGAAGGATTCAGAA
>NW_027886910.1:0-243 GCF_054177405.1 Leptonychotes weddellii | reverse complement strand
CTCCAGGATAGGTTTCCTGCATTGGAATTATTAAGGAAAACAAGTCCACATTTTGATACATGTTGCTAAACTGCATTTCAGAAAGGTTGCACCAGTTTACCACCATAAAAATATTTGAGCATATTGTTTTTAACCTACTTTCTCACTGTTTTTAAATCTTTTATCTTTGGTAGTTTGATAAATGACTCATTTGCTTTATTGAAATTTTTTATTGACAAAAGTGAAGTTTTTCTTGTGTTTATG
>NW_027886909.1:0-243 GCF_054177405.1 Leptonychotes weddellii | reverse complement strand
TCTATCTATCTATCTATCTATCTATCATCTATCATCTATCTATCATCTATCTATCTATCTATCTATCTATCTATCATCTATATATCTATTATCTATCTATCTATCTATCATCTATCTCTTATCTATCTATCACCTATCATCTATCTATCATCTATCATCTATCTATTATTTATCTATCTATCATCAATCATCTATCTATCATCTATCATCTATCTATCTACACATACAGGAAGGTTGGCAGGG
>NW_027886908.1:0-243 GCF_054177405.1 Leptonychotes weddellii | reverse complement strand
AAGCAGGGGGAGTAGGAGAGGGAGAAGCAGGCTTCCTGCTGAGCAGGGAGCCTAATGTGGGGCTCGATCCCAGGACCCTAGGATCATGACCTGAGCCGAAGGCAGACGCTTAACCGACTGAGCCACCCAGGCGCCCCTATTATTATTTTTTAAAGATTTTATTTATTTATGTGAGAGGTCAAGAGAGAGCATGAGTTGGGGGGAAGGGCAGAGGGAGAGGGAGAAGCAGACTCTCCACTGGGC
>NW_027886907.1:0-243 GCF_054177405.1 Leptonychotes weddellii | reverse complement strand
TTTTTTTTTAAAGATTTTATTTATTTATTTGACAGAGAGAGACACAGCGAGAGAGGGAACACAAGCAGGGGGAGTGGGAGAGGGAAAAGCAGGCTCCCGGGAACACAAGCAGGGGGAGTGGGAGAGGGAAAAGCAGGCTCCCGGCAGAGCAGGGAGCCAGATGCGGGGCTCGATCCCAGGACCCTGGGATCATGACCTGAGCCGAAGGCAGACGCTTAACGACTGAGCCACCCAGGCGCCCCA
>NW_027886906.1:0-243 GCF_054177405.1 Leptonychotes weddellii | reverse complement strand
GTGTTTTTTATTTGCATTTCCTTCTTGACTAATCATGTTGAGCACATTTTCCTATGTTGGCTATTTTGATATTTTCCTTTATCAAATATATTTTTAAGTCTTTTGACTATTTTTCTGTTTGGTCATCTGTCTTTTTCTGATTTGATGGAGGTTTTTCTAATGTGTTCTGGATACAAATTTTTTTTCCAGATAAATGTATTACAAATAATTTTCCTCACACTTTCTACTCTCTTAATTGTGTCT
>NW_027886905.1:0-243 GCF_054177405.1 Leptonychotes weddellii | reverse complement strand
TTTCACCGACTGGTTTTAGAACGTATCAGGGAAGAATGGTTATTTTGTTGTTTCCTAGGAATGCATATGCCACACTGTAAGAAGGGGAACCATCCCTAGTCAGGTGGGCTAGCTTATGCTGTAACAACAAAGAACCCTCAAATCCCAGTGGCTTACCATAACAGAAGTTTATCCATCTCATTCTCCACGTTCACAGTGGATTGTTAGAGGGTCTGTTCACTCAGGACACAGGCTGACTGAGGC
>NW_027886904.1:0-1629 GCF_054177405.1 Leptonychotes weddellii | reverse complement strand
TTTTTTTTTTTTGTATACCTCCAAAGATAATCTATGCACTTAACAGTCCATACATGTATGTTTCTCTCTCTCTCTCTCTCTCTTTAAAAATGGAAACACTTTTCTGTTCCCTTTCCAAAAAAAGAAAAACATTAACAGTATCTTCTTGGAGATCATTCCACAGCATTACACAAAGAGTGTCCTCAACTGTATTAAAACAGCTTTCACATTCATTATCTTATTTGAAAATAACTGGTTTCCTCTCTCCTTGCTGTGCCACGGCAAGCAAGGTTATTAAACTTGCTTGCTGACGCACAGTGGAATAGAGTCAGAGCTTGGACCAGAATATAAAACCTCCAGCCCTACGTCTATTGTTCATTTCTTAGACCAGCCCATATGTGAAACTGATCTGAGAATCAATGCTTTTTCTATAACAAGTCCATCTGGATGTTTGTATTTAGTGGCACTGTTGCCCTAGCCCAGTGTGTAACTAAATATAGTTGCTCTATAAATGTTTGTTGAGTGGAATAGGATTGGTTAATTCATAACCCTGGATGATGACTCACATTTTTATCATTAATCCGTCAGGTTTCCTAGGAGATATATCATTAGCATACGTACTGAAGGAAATGTTGGGCATGAGTGCGAATACAAAATGTCCCAGTCTCAGCCAAGCGCAAATTGTTTAGCAAGCTGGAAAAATTTACACAGTCCTCCAGATCACACCAGTGAGTCAGCTAGCACCCTCCTGACCCATAAGGCCTCCAACCTGTGAGTTCTACTTAGAAATGTCTAGTGTCTTTAATCTCCAGTTTTGCCCTCTTGTGATTCCTATAGCTACTGAACAGAAAATGATGAACTGGGTAAACTATGCTTTGCTTATAAATCCTCTTTTTCAGAATCTGGAAATGATTACAAGAAATTCACCCAATTGTGTGTGCAAATGTGTATACTGAGAGGGGGTGACACTCTCCTGTGTGGTGTAAACGTATGCTCCTATGTGAAAATAGAAGCCCAAGCCCAAGCCCAAGATTCTGAGCGTCCTGTATCACTCAGTCTTCTGCGTGTGATGGCTCAGGGAGGCATCAGTGAGGGGGCACTGAGTTAGCTTCTCTGCTTGGCAGTTTTTTTCCTTCCAGCAATTTTTAATGATAATCGAGGTATACAAATATAGGAAAATCAAGTAGATGGAACGACTACCTTACTGGAGTCATGGGTTACCTAATTTCTAAGCTGTTGGGGATTTTCTAATACTTTATTATTAATTTCTAACTTACTTCCGGAGGACATACTTTATTTTTTTTTATTTTTTTTATTATGTTATGTTAATTACCATACATTACATCATTGGTTTTTGATGTAGTGATCCATGATTCATTGTTTGCGTATAACACGCAGCGCTCCATGTAATACGTGCCCTCCTTAATACCCATCACCGAGCTAACCCATCCCCCCACCCCCCTCCCCTCTAGAACCCTCAGTTTGTTTCTCAGAGTCCATAGTCTCTCATGGTTCGTCTCCCCCTCCGATTCCCCCCCCTTTCTTTTTTCCCTTCCTACTGTCTTCTTCTTCTTTTTTTTTTTTTTAACATATAATGTATTATGTGTTCCAGAGGTACAGGTCTGTGATTCATCAGTCTTACACAATTCA
>NW_027886903.1:0-243 GCF_054177405.1 Leptonychotes weddellii | reverse complement strand
TACCTCCACAGGTGGGAGAGGGGTTTGAGACCCAGGGCCTCTGCTCAGGCCTCTGCTCTACCTCGGTAGGCTCCTGAACGCCTGAGGAAACCTGGAGGGAAGACTTGGGCCAGAGCCAACATGAAGGACAAAAAAGGTAGCAAGTGTCCGTTAGAGGCCAAGGGAAAGGAGTAGACCAGGCCCAGGACTGCATGTGCCGCCCACTCCCCAGCCGTGAAGGCGTGCCTGGAGGGCCTGAGCCCC
>NW_027886902.1:0-243 GCF_054177405.1 Leptonychotes weddellii | reverse complement strand
TATGGGTAGTTGTAGTGGTAGGGATTGAGGAAGTTTCTTCTCCTTTTTTTTTAGTGATATAGGAAGCAACATGATAAGCTGAGAGTGAAGATGGAGGAAATATTTGAGGAATGAGAACATTTTTATAGCCTGAATATTTTTACCAAGCACATGATTTATATTCATAAACATTTTAACTTATTATTTTTAAAAATAAAATATAAAACTAACATAACATAATAAAATAAAAAACAATCCTAGACT
>NW_027886901.1:0-243 GCF_054177405.1 Leptonychotes weddellii | reverse complement strand
TGATTTGCTTTTTGATCTTCATCCGATGATGGGTCCTTACAAAATAATGCAGGTAGCCCTGGGGGTCAGCATGGACACATGGAGGGTGCAAATAAAGAAGAACTGGTACCAGTCCCTCTCTTGTCCCTCAGCTGAACAATTTGGAACTAAGCATATTTTTTTTTCTGTGCTAAACACTATTAGGACAGGGAAGAATTAATGTAGCTCCAGGAAATCCTTGCTCCCGAATGGTAAGACTGTGGG
>NW_027886900.1:0-243 GCF_054177405.1 Leptonychotes weddellii | reverse complement strand
CCCGCAGAGGACCGCTCCGATCTCCCACACTGCACTCTGTTGCTGTGTGTCCTACTCTGCTCTAGTCTGGAAAGATAGTTTTCAGGACTCATAATTTGTTTTCTCACCATTTCTTCTTGAATCTCAGTATTTTCTTCTGGGTTCAGGTTTCTTTTTACACGCTTGAAAAGTTTCCTTAGTAAGGGTTTATAGTGGTTAAATCTGTTTTTGTTTGTCAGCTGAAGATGACAAATGTTCTCCACA
>NW_027886899.1:0-243 GCF_054177405.1 Leptonychotes weddellii | reverse complement strand
GGGAGATTTTGCAACTTTGTTTCAATGAAAGTTATATCTGTAAGTGATTAATAAACACAAAATACATTCCCAAGACAAAGTGGTGGTCTCCTGACCCACTTTCTCTTATTCTCTCTCCCCAGAGTCAACCATACCTACATATTTAATGGTTTCTTTTGGTATTTACCTCTGTGTTTTTAAATAACATATTTGTATGTCTTTATTTTTCAATTGTAGATTTTGAGAATCGACTTCCTGCTCTGG
>NW_027886898.1:0-243 GCF_054177405.1 Leptonychotes weddellii | reverse complement strand
TGCCTTTGGATTGAGAGCCCATTAACCCCCCATCAAAGTTTGCAGCCTTAAGGTATATTTTATAAACTAATACAGTTGACTCTTGAACAACACAGGTTTGAACTGCACACATCCACTTATATACAGATTTTTTTCAATAAATACAGGACAGGACTGTAAATGTATTTTTTTCTTCCTTATGATGTTCTTTTTTTTTTTTATTCTTATGTTAATCCCCATACATTACATCATTAGTTTTAGATG
>NW_027886897.1:0-243 GCF_054177405.1 Leptonychotes weddellii | reverse complement strand
CATGAGAGGGGGGAGGGTCAGAGGGAGAAGCAGACTCCCTGCCGAGCAGGGAGCCCGATGCGGGACTCGATCCCGGGACTCCAGGATCATGACCTGAGCCGAAGGCAGTCGCTTAACCAACTGAGCCACCCAGGCGCCCCAGGTTGTTTTCTAAGTACCTTTGAGTGTTCCAATTTAAACTCTAGCCAGCAATACATATGAATCCATCTCTCCATGACCTCCTCAGTTGTGAGTATGGAAGTT
>NW_027886896.1:0-243 GCF_054177405.1 Leptonychotes weddellii | reverse complement strand
TCATCTCTGGGGTTGTCTTCATCTTCTATATTGTGACTCTGGTGGGAAACACAACCATCATTCTTGTATCTTACCTAGACACCCAGCTCCATACTCCCATGTATTTCTTCTTATCCAATTTGTCTTTTTTGGACCTCTGCTATGCAACTAGCATTATCCCCCAGATGCTGGTAAATCTATGGGGTCCAACAAAGTCTATTACCTATGGAGGGTGTGTGCTCCAATTCTTCTTTGCCCTTGACC
>NW_027886895.1:0-243 GCF_054177405.1 Leptonychotes weddellii | reverse complement strand
CGTTTGTCCCCAAGAATAGAGGCTTGGTTCCATTAATGGTAGTCTGCAGAGTAGGAAGCAAATTTAATTCAAGAAGCTCAGATAGCACTGTACGGTTGTGTACACTAAAACAAATTATACTTAAATAAAAATAAGGAGAGAAACTGAATGGACACTTTAGAAACTCAGAGGAGATTTGGGGGAAATGTTTGTGGGGGGGGAAAGAGATTGTGGTTGCCTGGGTGTGCAAATGCATTTGGCAAG
>NW_027886894.1:0-243 GCF_054177405.1 Leptonychotes weddellii | reverse complement strand
TGAGCGCCAGACCGTCCACAGAGAACCTGCAGGGGAGAGACCACAGTGCCTTCTGTGGGACCCATGGTCCTCCCCCCATGGGACCCTCTGTCCTCCCCCTCTGGGACCGTTGTCCTCCCCCTCTGGGACCGTTGTCTTCCCCCCTGTGGGACCCTCTGTCCTCCCCCCTGTGGGACCCTCTGTCCTCCCCCCATGGGACTCTCTATCCTCCCCCTCTGGGACCCTTGTCCTCCCCCCCATGGG
>NW_027886893.1:0-1629 GCF_054177405.1 Leptonychotes weddellii | reverse complement strand
TATCAGCAAGAGGCAGCCATGAGGCAAATTATACCTGACAGGGGCAGCAGGAGCAGCTGACTTTTAAACCCAGAGTCAGGTTCAAGTTGTTTGATTTCTTCTTCTTGCAGTGTTTTGAGGAAGTATACATTTCTCACCAAAGAGGAAGGCGTGAATGGATAAACAAGAGGCATATTACTGGACAAAAAGGCACAGAAGTCCCCAGAACCCCATCCCTGTTCCACTGCTGGGTGGCTTTTTCACTAGATGTATTTACCTGATTCTTTCCCTTTTATCATTATTTTCATTGATAGTAGGGTTGAAAAATTCATTCAGCATACAGCAATCCATACCCCCCACCCAAAAAAAATGTAGTTCTCTGTTTCTGTTTAGCTGGGCAAATCCTCCTCCCAGGTTCTCACTTCTTTGGATAAAGATGAGGTGGGAACTCCCATCTGGCCAGGAAAATATATACCCTAATTGCTTTTAATGATTTAATTTGTTCTTTTACATAGCAATACTGCATTTTTAGATTTCTTCCCCAGTCCCTGCTCTTTCCAAGGCAGTAACTATGATCAGATATGGATATGACTTGGTGCCCACAGACAGATCTCTTGGGCCTTCTAGGCCTCACAGAAGTCCTCCAGGTGTCCCCCTGGTCATGGGTTGTGCTGGTGTTTGTAGCTGAAGCCTGAGGCTGGTGATCTGGGGCCTGTTCTCTTGGCTTAGCAGGGCCTGGTGGTCCTCCCTTGCAGACTGGGCCTCACCTCCGCTCTTGCTGCTACTGTGGACTCCTCCATGTCTTAGCTGAGTTCTGCATTGGGCCTTTGGCTTACATTGTCCATGCCATGGCCTCTGTGTGGAAGTTGGCTCCCCATTTCTTCTGTGATCATCATGGCAGTTATTTTTCAGATACAGAGGAGGAGCGGGGCCTCAGGAGCACCAATCAGAGTGCCTTCCATCAGTGTGGGTGCCTGCTGTTTGCTTGGGGCCACCCTGTGTGTCTCCTTTCAGAGTTCTAACTGGGGAGTGGGGCACAAGATCCCTCTGCTTTCTGTTTCCCCACAACTAGCAGGACCCACTTCTTTGGGATTTTATTTGAAGGAAAGTCAGAACATACTTGACTAAGTGTTTGGTTTCTGAACTTCCATCATTCTCTCCTTCTCTCTCTCCATTGAGCTGGATGGAGCAGGCCTTCTACTTCCTTTTAGTGTCTTGTTGGAACTTCTCTCATGTCATTGCCTTCTTCCCTAGAAGAGCAAGTCTTGCCTCCTACTTATCCGCCAACTTTAGAAGGAATTCCACCTTCTGAGCCCGCCAGACAAAGGTTAACAGGGAATTACAGACCCTTGAGACTGGAGTACCTTAATTAACATCTCAAAAATATGTCCCTGCATTCATTCATTGAATCCTCAGGACACACACATGGGCACCTCTGCAGGCCTGGCACTAGGCTGACAGAAGAGATGCAAACAGGAGAAAGACTGCGCTCAGTGAGCTCCGTAGCCTGGCTTAGGAGGCTGACAAAAACAAATGTGCTCATAGTCGAGTACAGGGAGTTCTAGAGTCAGGATAAGAGGATGCAATAGGAGCACCCAGGAAAGTGTGGGTAACCCTGTGTCGATGTGAGTGGTTCTGGGAAGGCCCAGC
>NW_027886892.1:0-243 GCF_054177405.1 Leptonychotes weddellii | reverse complement strand
TCCGGTCCTGGGACAAGCCAGGAGCCTGCAGGTCTGGGCAGCCCTGGCTAGTGGCTTGCACATGCTGCCCAGTGACCCGTGGTGTGTGGGGTGTGGGTGTGTCCGGGGCCCACATGCACCTGTGTGGCGTGTGTCCTCGTTCCCTGCACTTTGCCTCCGGCTGGGGACGCAGAAGCGGGAGGGCAGCAGAATGGGCTGCTGGGTGTGTGGGGAACGTGCATGTCCTCAACCACTTTTCTAGAA
>NW_027886891.1:0-243 GCF_054177405.1 Leptonychotes weddellii | reverse complement strand
AGACAGGGACCATCACAGTGAATCTCAGCTCTACTGCTGAAAAGCTCTAAGGCCTTGGCTAAATAATTAACTAGATTTCCCCAAGTCTAGAAGTCAGAATTCACAAGCAGATGTAGATGGAGTCACAGAAACTACAGCATCGTACGTGACAATGGTTGTATTATGAGCAGCGTATTTTCAAGTGCAGACCTTACTTACCTGTAGAATCCCTGATGTGTCAGGTGCCAAAGACCAGACTCCGGA
>NW_027886890.1:0-243 GCF_054177405.1 Leptonychotes weddellii | reverse complement strand
AGTTACCTCCAAGTTGAATGACCCTTGGAGGTTATATAATCCAACCTTCCAGCTGATACGTGACTCTCTTCTTCCAAAAGTCTCATAAGTCCTTCTGCATTAACCTTCTACATTAATGCTTTCTTTCTAATGAGAAAGCTTCTACATTAATGCTTTCTTTAATAACATCACACAAGGCTAACCTGTTCTTCTCTCTGGGCGAAGTCCTAACGTTCAGATGGTCTTTCTCATGCTGAGCCAGTT
>NW_027886889.1:0-243 GCF_054177405.1 Leptonychotes weddellii | reverse complement strand
GCGAGGATGTCGGTTCCGGTCCGGGTGTGAGGGTCTGACACGGAGGGCAGCATGGGATCTGGGTCCCAGCTCAGCCAGCCAGGGGCTCTTTCCTTCCTGTACCTTCTTGTCCTATCTGGGCTCAGAACCTGCGGCAGGATGCTCACCTCCCTGGGGCCGGCCATCTGCTTTCCTCAGTTTACCAATGCAAATTTCTTCTGCAGACAGACCCAGAAATACAGCTTGACTAGCTCCCTGGCCGCC
>NW_027886888.1:0-243 GCF_054177405.1 Leptonychotes weddellii | reverse complement strand
ACAATAGCCAAACTGTGGAAAGAGCCAAGATGTCCATCGACAGATGACTGGATAAAGAAGATGTGGTATATATATACAATGGAATATTATACAGCCATCAAAAGGAATGAGATCTTGCCATTTGCAACGACGTGGATGGAACTAGAGGGTATTATGTTGAGTGAAATAAGTCAAACAGAGAAAGACATGTATCATATGATCTCATTGATATGAGGAATTCTTAATTGCAGGAAACAAACTGAG
>NW_027886887.1:0-243 GCF_054177405.1 Leptonychotes weddellii | reverse complement strand
CTCTGGGAGAGAAAACTGAATGCATATGTTTATAATTTATAATTAATCACCACAATAGCCTGGTGAAGTCTGCAGGGAAATATCCTAGACTTGGATAGGAGGGATCCTAGAAGGAAGGATCTATTGGAAAGACACTGATTCCTCAGAGACTTCCAGAGAAAGCACTGGACAACCAGGCTGTGGGGGGAGCTGGTGGCAGGTGGAGCGCCGCCCTGGCCCCAGGCTAGCTCCAGCCCCTCCTCT
>NW_027886886.1:0-243 GCF_054177405.1 Leptonychotes weddellii | reverse complement strand
AGCTGGAAAACTCCAACCGAACTTAGAACACTTCTGGCACAGAGTTTTCCCTGTGTTTACTCACAAAAGATGGATGACCTCTTGCAAATTATTTGGCATCTGATGTGATGCAGAAAACAATGAACTAATTTGAGCATCCTAGCTTAGAAGGTTGACTTATTAATCAGGGGTACTAATATCTGAATTCATAGATCACCTTTAATAATCACCATGAAGACTTACAAATGTTTTCAGAGAAAATAG
>NW_027886885.1:0-243 GCF_054177405.1 Leptonychotes weddellii | reverse complement strand
AGGTTGTAAGATTGCTCTGGGAACCAGAAGACGAAATAAGCGTTGGAGGAAAACTGGCCAATCAGAGCCCATCACCAACCACCCCCTTCCTCTGGGAGGTCCTTTTTTTCTCTCAAGCTGTTCTTCCATCTCGTCCATACTGAAGTCCCCATCTGTCTCTCTCTACCTGCTATCATTCTTCCAGTGGTGCCCTTGTCATATCAGGGTAGGATGGGGCAGGGTCCCTCCCACAGCTGCCCTAGG
>NW_027886884.1:0-243 GCF_054177405.1 Leptonychotes weddellii | reverse complement strand
ATACAGCATGCACATAGCACACAAGTAACCCACGCACAACACATACAAACATATTGCACGTATATCATACATACACACCACAACACACCCACCCAGTATTTTTGGGTTTTTTTAATTTTTTTTATTTTTTAGCAGTGTCCTCATGTGGTTTATTATGATTCCATCTCACGAGGCAGGTGGGCGGGCGGCAGCGACACACGAATGGACTCCAAGCCCCTGACAGAGTCTGCCTCGGGCGCATGC
>NW_027886883.1:0-243 GCF_054177405.1 Leptonychotes weddellii | reverse complement strand
TGATTTGCTTTTTGATCTTCATCCGATGATGGGTCCTTACAAAGTAATGCAGGTAGCCCTGGGGGTCAGCATGGACACATGGAGGGTGCAAATAAAGAAGAACTGGTACCAGTCCCTCTCTTGTCCCTCAGCTGAACAATTTGGAACTAAGCATATTTTTTTTTCTGTGCTAAACACTATTAGGACAGGGAAGAATTAACGTAGCTCCAGGAAATCCTTGCTCCCGAATGGTAAGACTGTGGG
>NW_027886882.1:0-1629 GCF_054177405.1 Leptonychotes weddellii | reverse complement strand
CAGGTTTCAGGCGGAATATGGGAGTTCAGTTTGGTCGTGTTAAATCTAGATATTTACCGAGTCCCGCTGCATTAGCAGGTAAGCATGTGAATCTGGCATTGAAGAAGGAAGTCTGGGCAAGAGACAGGGAGAGAGTGGGCGGGGGAGACTGCATTTGGAAGCTGACAGCACACAGGCTGCATTTAAAACCCCGAGACTGAGTGAAATCATGAGGGAGGGAGTGTAGATAATGAGCCAAAGGTCATTACCCAGCCCTGGACCACTCCAAACATAAAAGGTCAGGAAAAGAAGGTGAAGCCTGTGAAGGAGACTGAGTAGGAGCCACTAGGAACTAGGAACAGAATCAGGAGAGGTCACCTGGAAGCCCCGTGAAAAGGTGTCTCAAGGAGGGGGTGGCCACCTGCATGCAACGCCACCTTCAGGGCAGAGAAGATGAAGGCAGAACTGAGTGTGGACATCATGAGGGCGTTGGCAAGACCAACAGGATGGAGAGGTAGGAGCAGAAGCCTGATTGGCAGACTCCAGGATGATCCAATCACAACCTTACTGGAATACTGAGAATAGAGGAACACGCTCAATGAGACCGTGGAGGACGCAGCAGCAGAATCCAGAGAGTAAGAAACTCAAGAGGATGTGAGGCCTAGTTTCTTCTACAGATGGATTTCAAGGAAAAATGAAAGAGATGAAGGAGGAACTGACAGATTTAATAAGACTTAAAAGACATATCCCCTTCTTAAGTTCTGATTCAGACAAACTAATAGAAAACAAATTAAACTGTGTTTGGAAGACAAGAACATTTGAACACTGATTGGATACCTGAGTAGGTGGAGGCTTTTCTGGTGGCGGTAGGAACACTGAGGTCTTATTTCAGAAAAAGAGTCTCTACCTTTCAGAGCTACACACTGAAATACTACCAGAAAAAAAAAAAAGAAAGTAGGGCGCCTGGGTGGCTCAGTTGGTTAAGCGACTGCCTTCGGCTCAGGTCATGATCCTGGAGTCCCGGGATCGAGTCCCGCATCGGGCTCCCTGCTCGGCAGGGAGTCTGCTTCTCTCTCTGACCCTCCTCCCTCTCATGCTCTCTGTCTCTCATTCTCTCTCTCGCAAATAAATAAATAAAATCTTTAAAAAAAAAAAAAAAAGAAAGAAAGTAGACTGATGCCTGAGACTGGCTTCAAAATAAAACAGGAGGGGATGTGGGGGGGCGGGCTTTAGAGCAAACAAGACTGGCCGAGAGCCAACAGCTGCGGAAGCTGGATGATGGGTCCGTGATGGTTCCTCACGCTATTCTATGTACTTGTGTGGATGTTTGAGTTTTCTATAATAAAAAGGTTAAAAAGGACAGGGAGAGAAGGAACTGGAGACAGCAAATACACGTTTAAGGAATTCTGCTTAACGAGGAGCGGAGAAATGAGGCACCAACTGCAGGGAGAGGTAGAGCCTAGGGAGGTTTTCATCACAGAGACGCGTGATGTTCTAGGACGTCTAGAACGACCAGTAGGGGGAAGAGTTGATGACACAGAGGGGAATGGGGGGAAGGCGGGTGGGTGGGGGGAGTCAGCAAAGGGGGGAAGGGTGGGCCGGCGAGGCCGTGGGAACAGGGAAGGCAACAGGCTTGAGGCAGCATCGGGC
>NW_027886881.1:0-243 GCF_054177405.1 Leptonychotes weddellii | reverse complement strand
TGTAATGTATGGGGATTAACATAATAATAAAAAAAAAAAAAAAGAAAAAAAAATGAGATCGATCCAGCAGGTGCCATGTAAGAGTTTACAGATCAGTTATTTAAAGCTGAAATAAGAAATGGCCATTGAAAATACAGATCCTGAAGGTCCATCGTGAGGGTCTTCTAGATAGCAGGCATGTGGCTAAGAACTAGGAGAAATGTAGTTTTCTGTTAGAAACCCAGGTAGGACAATTGAACAGAA
>NW_027886880.1:0-243 GCF_054177405.1 Leptonychotes weddellii | reverse complement strand
CCCGCCTGGAATACAATCTCCTCTTCTTGCCATGGCTCACAGAGCCTACCTGATCTCACACTGCACCCCCCCACCTCCTCTCCTGCCCCTTGGGCTCTCCACCCAAGCTCTTTCCTGCCTCGGGGCCTTGGCACATATTGTTCCTCTCTGCTTGGAATGCTCCTCTTCCAGATTTTAGACTCCTTAGGTCCTCTTTATCCCACGGGGTTAGTTCACATCTCCTCCTCAGAGAGGCCTTCCTGC
>NW_027886879.1:0-243 GCF_054177405.1 Leptonychotes weddellii | reverse complement strand
AGGATCCCGTGGCGGAACTACCACCTGAACGACTGGATGGAGGAGCGCTACGGCCACATCCCGGGGGAGTACGTGCGCCTCACCGGCTACCCCTGCTCCTGGACCTTCTACCACCACCTGCGAGACGAGATCCTGCGGGAGTTCACCTTGCACGACCACGTGCGGGAGGACGCCCAGAAGTTTCTGCGGGGCCTGCAGGTGAATGGGAGACAGCCGAGCACCTTCGTAGGGGTCCACGTGCGC
>NW_027886878.1:0-243 GCF_054177405.1 Leptonychotes weddellii | reverse complement strand
ATGTATTCAGAGTATATTTTTTTAAAAAACTCCTACATTGGGGCACCTGGGTGGCTCAGTCAGTTAAGCATCTGCTTTCGGCTCAGGTCATGATCACAGGGTCCTGAGATCGAGTCCTACATCGGCTCCCTGCTCAGCAGGGAGCCTGCTTCTCCCTCTCCTGCTCCCCCTGCTTGTGCTCTCTCTCTGTGTCAAATAAATAAAATCTTCATTTAAAAAAATTTTTTTTTTAAAGATTTTATT
>NW_027886877.1:0-243 GCF_054177405.1 Leptonychotes weddellii | reverse complement strand
CTTGTTTTTCTCTCTCTTTTGGTCCTTAAAAATCAGTAAGAAATTAAAAAAAAATAATTTTCACTAAAATTATATAAAACTGAGATTTTCAGAAAAAGGAAACAAAATTAAAAGCATTGCATACATATGCCAGACAATTTTACACATAATAATGGTTTTGAAATGAGAAAATGCTTTCAGTATAGGGATGTATGACTCAGGTCTGGTCAAATAATTAGCATATCCTTATCTAAACAAACATGA
>NW_027886876.1:0-243 GCF_054177405.1 Leptonychotes weddellii | reverse complement strand
CTTTAGCTTTTCCTGACGTGTGAGGAGACCTATGCTCTGGAACTCCGGGGTGGAGGACGCCCCTCCTGAGACCGCCAGAGCTCCGGGAGCCACCCCACCCGGAAGAGCCCGACCCGAGGACGCAGCGAGGAGCCAATGAGGGAACAGCACACGGCGTTTCTAGGCGTGCGCATCCGCTAGGGGCGGGACTTCCGCCCTCATCCTTCCCGCCTCCGCACCCCCCGCGGTCCTTTAGCCTCCGGT
>NW_027886875.1:0-243 GCF_054177405.1 Leptonychotes weddellii | reverse complement strand
ATATTTGTTTTACATTATAGTCCAAGGTCAATGTGGTAGGTTAAGATCAGGTTTGGTAGGAGTAGATTGAGAGAGGAAATCTATTTTGTATTTCTATAACACAAGTTATTTTTAGATCTACTCAGTGACCTGAGAATTTTATAGCCAAGAAGATTTTTCATTAATACAAGTCCCTTCTTTCCCTGTTTTCATAAATATTTAAAAAAAAAAGTTCGTTACTCCTTCTGCATTAAACAATTAAAA
>NW_027886874.1:0-243 GCF_054177405.1 Leptonychotes weddellii | reverse complement strand
GGCACACACTGACTCAATTCATTTACTACGCTTAGCACAACGATGACACGAGAGTCCAATACATGTTAGGTATTATTATTATTATTATTACCTGAAAAAGAGCAGCTAGGGTTTACTCTCTTTTCCATTAAACCAAGTGGGGCTGTTGTCCTTGACTGAAGACAGTAAGTTTGTCTCCAATGAAAGAGCATTGGGCGCCTGGGTGGCTCAGTCGGTTAAGCGTCTGCCTTTGGCTCAGGTCAT
>NW_027886873.1:0-243 GCF_054177405.1 Leptonychotes weddellii | reverse complement strand
TGGAAGCAGCCTCTACTTGAGATCACTCCACTGTACATCACAGTTCCTCTGAGCCCAGAGACAACAAATATCCAATCCCAAAACAACCTAGGGCTGGTTACACCTCCGAGAACCTGTCTGCTCTCCCATCTTGAGTGTACTTTCCCTTTAATAAACTGCTTTTTGCTTGCTAAACAAACAACAAACAAAAACAGTTGAAATTGGTGGCATTTGAGCCAAACCTTGAAGAAAAGATCAGACTGG
>NW_027886872.1:0-243 GCF_054177405.1 Leptonychotes weddellii | reverse complement strand
GAGTGCTCCAAAGCAGCCCCCTGACACTCTAGGGCAGAATCTTCTGAATTCTGGTCCTGCCCAAGATTTGAATTTTAAAGATTTGTTTAATAGGGACGCCTTGGGGGGGCGGAGCAAGATGGCGGAGGAGTAGGAGACCTGGATTTCGTCTCCTCTCAGGAATTCAGCTGGATAGGGATCAAACCATTCTGAACACCTAAAAACTCAACAGGAGATCGAAGAAAAGAAGAGCAACAACTCTCT
>NW_027886871.1:0-1629 GCF_054177405.1 Leptonychotes weddellii | reverse complement strand
ATTATTGGTGTATAGAAATTCAATAGATTTCTATGCATTGATTTTGTACCTGTGACTTTGCTGAATCCATGTATCAATTTTTTGTGGAGTTTTCCAGGTTTTCTAAATAGAGTATCATGTTGACTGCAAACCATGAAATTTTCACTTCCTTGCTGATTTGGATGCATTTTACATGGCCAGTATCTAACTGAAACAGATATAAATAATATAACTGATCTAGAATTTAAAGCAAAAATCATAAGGATACTAGCTGGGCTTGAGTAAAGCATAGAAGACACCCTTACTGCAGAGATGAAAGACCTAGAAACTAGTCAGGCCGAAATGAAAAATGTAATAACTGAGATTCGAAAGTGACTGTATGTAATGACCACAAGGATGGAAGAAGCAGGGAATGAATAAGTTATATAGAAGATAGGATTATGAAAAAAGAAGAAGATGAAATTATGGAAAATAATGAAGCTGAAAAGAAGAGGGAAAGAAAAATATTAGATTGTAAATGTTACCTTAGGGAACTGAGTGACTCCATAAAGCGTTAATAACATTCATGTCATGGAAGTCCCAGAAGAAAAGAGGGAAAAAGGGGCAGAAGATTTATTTGAGGATATTATAGCTGAAAACTTCTCTAATCTGAGGAAGGAAATAGGCATCCAAATCCAGGAGGCACAGAGAACTCCCATCAAAATCAACAAAAGTAGGCCAACACAAAGACATATTGTAGTTTAATTTGCAAAATATAAAGAAAAAAATCCTTAAAGCAGCAAGACAGATGAAGTCCCTAACTTACAAAGGAAGACAAATAAGGTTAGCAGCAGATCTTTTCACTTAAGCTTGGCAAGCCAACAGAGTGTGGCATGATATATTCGATATGCTGAATGGGAAAAATCTGCACCAAGATTACTCTATACAGCAAGGCTGTCATTCAGAATAGTAGGAGAGATAAAAAGAGTTTCCCAGACAAAGAAAAACTAAAGAAGTTCATGACCACAAACCCGACCTGCAAGAAATACTGAAGGAGACTCTTTGGGTGGGAGAGAAAGATCTATTTAAATATTTTGCTTATTTTTAAATTTGGGTTGTATATTTTCTTATTATTGAGTTCTAAGAATTCTTCATATAGTCAAGATACAATATTTTTATCAGATTTATAATTTGCTAATATCTTACACTAGCTTGTGGCTTGTTTTCTTCATTCTCTTAATAGTTGTTTTCAAAAAGCGTTAAGTTCTTCATTTTGTTAATGTGCAACTTTTAAATTTATTCTCTTATGGATCATGCATTTGGTGTTGTCAATGAGAAATTTGTGGTCAAAAAAAGATTTTCTAATCTGTTTTCTTCCTGCAGTTTTATGTTTCTTTTTATATTTGGTTCTAAGGCCAATTATTTAATATTTTTAGGTGGTGTGAAATGTATATCAGCATTTTTTTGTATATGGATATTTAATTGTTCTAGCCTCATTTGTTGAAAAAGTCTTTTGTTGGGACGCCTGGGTGGCTCAGTTGGTTAAGCGACTGCCTTCGGCTCAGGTCATGATCCTGGAGTCCCGGGATCGAGTCCCACATCGGGCTCCCTGCTCGGCAGGGAGTCTGCTTCTCCCTCTGACCCTCCTCCCTCTCATGCTCTCTGTCTCTC
>NW_027886870.1:0-243 GCF_054177405.1 Leptonychotes weddellii | reverse complement strand
TTCCCCCCACTCCTGCCCTGCCCAGACCCAATGCTCTCTGCACGGAGTGGGAATTCCAAAGAAAATGTCCCACGCCTGGGATCGTCCCTATCCCAACAGTCCAGTCTCCACCTACCACTTCTACAGTAAAGGAGGAGTTCATATCCTAGCGAAGGCAGGGGAGATACAGTGAGGTGAACGGGAGAATCACAGTTTGAGGACAGCAGAGACACACTCCTGAATCTTTGAAGATGAAGGACAACT
>NW_027886869.1:0-243 GCF_054177405.1 Leptonychotes weddellii | reverse complement strand
GCAGGCTCTTCCAGGGGCCGGGCCAGGCTGCCATTGTCAGCCCCGGGCCAGTGCCTCTTCCCTGCACACCACACAGCCTCACCCCTTCCTCCAGCTCCTCCCACCTCCCAGGACTCCCCCAGCCTCTCCCACCTGAAATACAGCCCCTGGCCCATGCCAGCCCCCAGCTCCACTCAGCTCCTCCCTCCTCCTCTTCCTAACACCGTGTTGGGGTGTGAGGCCGGGACGGGAATCCTGGCCCCC
>NW_027886868.1:0-243 GCF_054177405.1 Leptonychotes weddellii | reverse complement strand
GATAGATGTAGGGCGCCTGGGTGGCTCAGTTGGTTAAGCGACTGCCTTCGGCTCAGGTCATGATCCTGGAGTCCCTGGATCGAGTCCCGCATCGGGCTCCCTGCTCGGCAGGGAGCCTGCTTCTCCCTCTGACCCTCCCCCCTCTCATGTGCTCTCTCTCTTTCATTCTCTCTGTCTCAAATAAATAAATAAAATCTTTTAAAAAAAAAATAAGATAGATGTATAAGAGGGAATAAAGATGGT
>NW_027886867.1:0-243 GCF_054177405.1 Leptonychotes weddellii | reverse complement strand
TTATTTGTTCTTAATCAAACACAATATTAGAATACAAAAGCAGGCATATATTATGGGGAACAAGATATACACAGCACTTAAAAATGCCGTATTCTGTTTCATAGATCATAACCAAAGCATAGAAAGTGGGAAGGTTTCAGGGGAGAAATAAACAGCTGATTAATAGAATGGAAAATAGAACCCATGTAGAAAGATAAAACAAAATGGAATTATTTGGCCTGAAGAAGGATGTGAAAGAATTTA
>NW_027886866.1:0-243 GCF_054177405.1 Leptonychotes weddellii | reverse complement strand
TCACGTGCACATCACCCGGTCCTTTTTTTTAATAGTCCTTAAGGTCCTTAGCTGGGGGCACACCTGTGATGAGCACATGCACTGGCCTCTGGGAGGGCTAATTCCGTTCAACTTCTAAGTGGGCCTTGACCACACTGGGCCTCAGTCTCAGAGACGTAGGCAGGGACCACCAGTTGTCACTCCATCTCCACGGCAGATTTCTCTTGTAATTGCATCTTGCAGCAAGCCACACAGCTGGCTGGG
>NW_027886865.1:0-243 GCF_054177405.1 Leptonychotes weddellii | reverse complement strand
CTGGTGCAGGCCTATCCCATCCTGCTAGTGTAGACTCCTCGAGAGCAGGAGCTGAGCTTGACGATCACTATGACCCAGTGTCCCGTGGTGCTTTTGGGCCACAGTGAGCAGGGAAGCTTTGTCTGACCAATCAAATGGAGGTGAGGGCTCGGGGGCTCCGGGGTCCCTTGAGGGGAGGAGGCTCACTGCTGTGAGGGATAGGCCCAGCCGTGCTCAGGGAAGCCCAGCAGAAGGCAGTCCCTG
>NW_027886864.1:0-243 GCF_054177405.1 Leptonychotes weddellii | reverse complement strand
CTCCCCCTTCACGTGCTCTCTCTCAAATAAATAGATAAATCTTTAAAAAAAAAAAAAAAGGAATTGAAAGTGAAAAATGAAACTATAAAAGTCCTAGGAAAAAGAGGTTGATGTTTGTCATTTTATTAGGGTGGGAAGGCCTTGCTAACTAGGACCAAAATCCAGAAGCCATTAAGGAAAAGCAAAACAAATCTGCCTGCATAAAATGATATGCTTCCGAATGACAAAAACAAACAAAAGAAC
>NW_027886863.1:0-243 GCF_054177405.1 Leptonychotes weddellii | reverse complement strand
TGGAAAGTAAGCAAGGAAGAGACAAGGCTGAGCACAAGGAGTACGAGCGAGCGGGGTGGCATTAGAAATCACTCCTAAACTGTCATAAGCACAAGGGAAAGTCCGTGACTAAAGCCACGGGGTCACATCCATCACCCGCCCCCCCAACAGTGTGTGTCTGGCAGAGAGGAGCACTCAGAACCCTTGAGGCGATGTTTACGTGGATGTCCTTTAAAAAAGCATTTCAAGAGTCTTTATGCCAAA
>NW_027886862.1:0-243 GCF_054177405.1 Leptonychotes weddellii | reverse complement strand
TGTTTTCTTATCCCTACCACAGTTCTCTCTTCTTTCTTCTCTGCTCTGTCACTAGTATCTCTCAGTCACCTGATTTGATATAGGAATCGTAATGATATTAAAATAATAGGTAACACTTACTGGCCATTTGCTATGCACCAGGTCCTGGGCTAAGTGCTTTATGTGACTTATCTTATTCAATCCACTTAATAATTCTACTATAAGGACACTTATAATCTCTATTCCATAGATGAGTAGGTGAAG
>NW_027886861.1:0-243 GCF_054177405.1 Leptonychotes weddellii | reverse complement strand
CGTCCCACCAGGATGGCAAAGCCCTGAGCTCTGGATAGCAAACCCTTTTGCAAGGGGGAGACGGCTCAGACACAGTGTAGCATGAATTCTGGGACGTGAATCAGGAGCGCCTCTTTTTTTTTTTTTTTATTCTTATGTTAATCCCCATACATTACATCATTAGTTCTAGATGAAGTGTTCCATGATTCGTTGTTTGTGCGTAACACCCAGTGCTCCATGCAGAACGTGCCCTCCTCAATACCC
>NW_027886860.1:0-1629 GCF_054177405.1 Leptonychotes weddellii | reverse complement strand
GCTGGGCCTTCCCAGAACCACTCACATCGACACAGGGTTACCCACACTTTCCTGGGTGCTCCTATTGCATCCTCTTATCCTGACTCTAGAACTCCCTGTACTCGACTATGAGCACATTTGTTTTTGTCAGCCTCCTAAGCCAGGCTACGGAGCTCACTGAGTGCAGTCTTTCTCCTGTTTGCATCTCTTCTGTCAGCCTAGTGCCAGGCCTGCAGAGGTGCCCATGTGTGTGTCCTGATGATTCAATGAATGAATGCAGGGACATATTTTTGAGATGTTAATTAAGGTACTCCAGTCTCAAGGGTCTGTAATTCCCTGTTAACCTTTGTCTGGCGGGCTCAGAAGGTGGAATTCCTTCTAAAGTTGGCGGATAAGTAGGAGGCAAGACTTGCTCTTCTAGGGAAGAAGGCAATGACATGAGAGAAGTTCCAACAAGACACTAAAAGGAAGTAGAAGGCCTGCTCCATCCAGCTCAATGGAGAGAGGGAAGGAGAGAAAGATGGAAGTTCAGAAACCAAACACTTAGTCAAGTATGTTCTGACTTTCCTTCAAATAAAATCCCAAAGAAGTGGGTCCTGCTAGTTGTGGGGAAACAGAAAGCAGAGGGATCTTGTGCCCCACTCCCCAGTTAGAACTCTGAAAGGAGACACACAGGGTGGCCCCAAGCAAACAGCAGGCACCCACACTGATGGAAGGCACTCTGATTGGTGCTCCTGAGGCCCCGCTCCTCCTCTGTATCTGAAAAGTAACTGCCATGATGATCACAGAAGAAATGGGGAGCCAACTTCCACACAGAGGCCATGGCATGGACAATGTAAGCCAAAGGCCCAATGCAGAACTCAGCTAAGACATGGAGGAGTCCACAGTAGCAGCAAGAGCGGAGGTGAGGCCCAGTCTGCAAGGGAGGACCACCAGGCCCTGCTAAGCCAAGAGAACAGGCCCCAGATCACCAGCCTCAGGCTTCAGCTACAAACACCAGCACAACCCATGACCAGGGGGACACCTGGAGGACTTCTGTGAGGCCTAGAAGGCCCAAGAGATCTGTCTGTGGGCACCAAGTCATATCCATATCTGATCATAGTTACTGCCTTGGAAAGAGCAGGGACTGGGGAAGAAATCTAAAAATGCAGTATTGCTATGTAAAAGAACAAATTAAATCATTAAAAGCAATTAGGGTATATACTTTCCTGGCCAGATGGGAGTTCCCACCTCATCTTTATCCAAAGAAGTGAGAACCTGGGAGGAGGATTTGCCCAGCTAAACAGAAACAGAGAACTACATTTTTTTTGGGTGGGGGGTATGGATTGCTGTATGCTGAATGAATTTTTCAACCCTACTATCAATGAAAATAATGATAAAAGGGAAAGAATCAGGTAAATACATCTAGTGAAAAAGCCACCCAGCAGTGGAACAGGGATGGGGTTCTGGGGACTTCTGTGCCATTTTGTCCAGTAATATGCCTCTTGTTTATCCATTCACGCCTTCCTCTTTGGTGAGAAATGTATACTTCCTCAAAACACTGCAAGAAGAAGAAATCAAACAACTTGAACCTGACTCTGGGTTTAAAAGTCAGCTGCTCCTGCTGCCCCTGTCAGGTATAATTTGCCTCATGGCTGCCTCTTGCTGATA
>NW_027886859.1:0-243 GCF_054177405.1 Leptonychotes weddellii | reverse complement strand
AAATAAATAAAATAAAATAAAGCTCAAGTTGTAATTTGGCTTGTTTTTTTTTTAACTTACACAAAAATTAACATGAGCATTATGGCTTATTTTTCTCAATTAAAAATAGCCTCAATTAAAATTTGAACGTCTCCAAAGAAAACTTGGGGTTGGGGTCTTATTAACAATGAAGCATCAGCGGTTTTTCCTGCACATTGGTCCGACTAGCCCTCCCCAGTTCATTCATTCAAACCTTGTCTTAGG
>NW_027886858.1:0-243 GCF_054177405.1 Leptonychotes weddellii | reverse complement strand
CTTAGTGACGAAGGCATGTCTCAAGCCGAGACGGGCTGAAAGAAAGCTAGGCTAGGCGTCTTGCACCAAACAGCCTCCTTGTGAATGCAGAAAAGGAGTTCTCGAAGGAAATTAAAAGTGCTACTCAGTGAACACACGGATGATACGAAAGCAAAACAGCCTACTGTGGCTACGGAGGAAGTTTGAGTGGTCTGGACAGAAGATCCAACCAGCCACGACATTCCCTTAAGCCAAAGCCTAACC
>NW_027886857.1:0-243 GCF_054177405.1 Leptonychotes weddellii | reverse complement strand
CTGCTGCACAAACTGCATTTCCTTCTCTTGAATCTACGAACTGGTTCCCACCCACAGTACCTTCGACGTCGTAGTCAGTGGAAGTGATATGCATGAATCTCCCCCGTTGTTTGGCCAGATGTCCCTGTGGGTGCTGCTGAACCACAGATGGGGACAGCCAGGAGAATTTCTTGGCTGCAGATGATTTTGCTCTGACTCCGGGTTTGAACCCCTTAAGATCTTTTCCTTCTTCTAACCTGAGCC
>NW_027886856.1:0-243 GCF_054177405.1 Leptonychotes weddellii | reverse complement strand
TTTTTTTTTTTTGTAAAAAGAATACGCATGTGTTCTTTATTCAGATACACCAATTATCAATATTTTGCCCTAATTCCTTTTTCTCTCAATACTCACATCATACTTATTTTTCTGAAGCTCTTGAGATTGAGATGCATATATCATATCCATTTACCCTTAAATACTTCAGTGTATATTTCCTTAGAATAGCATATTATCTTATATAAATACAACACAATTATCATCTAATTAAATTTAAGTGAT
>NW_027886855.1:0-243 GCF_054177405.1 Leptonychotes weddellii | reverse complement strand
AGGTTGTAAGATTGCTCTGGGAACCAGAAGACGAAATAAGCGTCGGAGGAAAACTGGCCAATCAGAGCCCATCACCAACCACCCCCTTCCTCTGGGAGGTCCTTTTTTTCTCTCAAGCTGTTCTTCCATCTCGTCCATACTGAAGTCCCCATCTGTCTCTCTCTACCTGCTATCATTCTTCCAGTGGTGCCCTTGTCATGTCAGGGTAGGATGGGGCAGGGTCCCTCCCACAGCTGCCCTAGG
>NW_027886854.1:0-243 GCF_054177405.1 Leptonychotes weddellii | reverse complement strand
TGTTTTTAGATGATGTACCCTCTCCTACCACACTGTACCCCGCCCTGTACCCATACCACCTATTAAGGTCTGATACCATTAGAATTACTAGATCTTCCTACAGTAACTTCCACTGAGATCAGAAATATTCATTAAGGCCTGCCCCAGGTATAATATCAGAATGCTCAATTTTAAAATTTCTGAATGTTTAGTTTTTAACTTGAGGTCAGCATACCTCCCCGAATATCATGCTATTCCTTAAGT
>NW_027886853.1:0-243 GCF_054177405.1 Leptonychotes weddellii | reverse complement strand
ACTTGTCTGAGGTTGCACCAACATTAAGTGATCTGGCTGGGATGGAACCAAGACTAAGTCCTATACTCTCTCTACAACAGCAAGGGATATTCAAAACCCAAGAAAGATGCACTATTTCGGGGCGCCTGGGTGGCTCAGTCATTAAGCATCTGCCTTCGGCTCAGGTCATGATCCCAGGGTCCTGGGATCGAGCCCCACAGCGGGCTCCCTGCTCCACGGGAAACCTGCTTCTCCCTCTCCCAC
>NW_027886852.1:0-243 GCF_054177405.1 Leptonychotes weddellii | reverse complement strand
GCCCGTGAGGAGAGGGGTGAGCACTTCCTCCTCTCCAGAGGGGCTCCTGGGTCAGCACCCGAAGAAGGCCTCCCAACATGAGGCTGGAGCTCAGGCCACCAACACTGCCTTGAAACATTAGTCAGGGGTGTTGGAGCCTCAGGCTGGCCGAGCCACTAGCCCTCCTAGGCTAGGTATCTTGGGCCACCACCTACAGGACAAGTCCTGCTGCCCCTTGTGTCCCCCTCACTAGACAGTGGGCAC
>NW_027886851.1:0-243 GCF_054177405.1 Leptonychotes weddellii | reverse complement strand
CACATGTGTAGATAAATCTCCTACTGTCATATATTTTTATTACCAAGAGTTCCTCTTGGAAATCAGCAGAACATGTTCCCTACTCCAACAAACAGGAAAGGACATCTAGGAATAAACTTATGAGCTGCGGGAATGTATACCATTTGTATACGGGGTTTTATTGCCCTATTAGTCCAAGATCTCTTTCTTCAATCTAAAATTCAGTCTAAAATTTCCACCACTCAGATAAGCCGGTGAAGGCCC
>NW_027886850.1:0-243 GCF_054177405.1 Leptonychotes weddellii | reverse complement strand
CTCTGGGAGAGAAAACTGAATGCATATGTTTATAATTTATAATCAATCACCACAATAGCCTGGTGAAGTCTGCAGGGAAATATCCTAGACTTGGATAGGAGGGATCCTAGAAGGAAGGATCTATTGGAAAGACACTGATTCCTCAGAGACTTCCAGAGAAAGCACTGGACAACCAGGCTGTGGGGGGAGCTGGTGGCAGATGGAGCGCCGCCCTGGCCCCAGGCTAGCTCCAGCCCCTCCTCT
>NW_027886849.1:0-1629 GCF_054177405.1 Leptonychotes weddellii | reverse complement strand
GAGAGACAGAGAGCATGAGAGGGAGGAGGGTCAGAGGGAGAAGCAGACTCCCTGCCGAGCAGGGAGCCCGATGTGGGACTCGATCCCGGGACTCCAGGATCATGACCTGAGCTGAAGGCAGTCGCTTAACCAACTGAGCCACCCAGGCGCCCCAACAAAAGACTTTTTCAACAAATGAGGCTAGAACAATTAAATATCCATATACAAAAAAATGCTGATATACATTTCACACCACCTAAAAATATTAAATAATTGGCCTTAGAACCAAATATAAAAAGAAACATAAAACTGCAGGAAGAAAACAGATTAGAAAATCTTTTTTTGACCACAAATTTCTCATTGACAACACCAAATGCATGATCCATAAGAGAATAAATTTAAAAGTTGCACATTAACAAAATGAAGAACTTAACGCTTTTTGAAAACAACTATTAAGAGAATGAAGAAAACAAGCCACAAGCTAGTGTAAGATATTTGCAAATTATAAATCTGATAAAAATATTGTATCTTGACTATATGAAGAATTCTTAGAACTCAATAATAAGAAAATATACAACCCAAATTTAAAAATAAGCAAAATATTTAAATAGATCTTTCTCTCCCACCCAAAGAGTCTCCTTCAGTATTTCTTGCAGGTCGGGTTTGTGGTCATGAACTTCTTTAGTTTTTCTTTGTCTGGGAAACTCTTTTTATCTCTCCTACTATTCTGAATGATAGCCTTGCTGTATAGAGTAATCTTGGTGCAGATTTTTCCCATTCAGCATATCGAATATATCATGCCACACTCTGTTGGCTTGCCAAGCTTAAGTGAAAAGATCTGCTGCTAACCTTATTTGTCTTCCTTTGTAAGTTAGGGACTTCATCTGTCTTGCTGCTTTAAGGATTTTTTTCTTTATATTTTGCAAATTAAACTACAATATGTCTTTGTGTTGGCCTACTTTTGTTGATTTTGATGGGAGTTCTCTGTGCCTCCTGGATTTGGATGCCTATTTCCTTCCTCAGATTAGAGAAGTTTTCAGCTATAATATCCTCAAATAAATCTTCTGCCCCTTTTTCCCTCTTTTCTTCTGGGACTTCCATGACACGAATGTTATTAACGCTTTATGGAGTCACTCAGTTCCCTAAGGTAACATTTACAATCTAATATTTTTCTTTCCCTCTTCTTTTCAGCTTCATTATTTTCCATAATTTCATCTTCTTCTTTTTTCATAATCCTATCTTCTATATAACTTATTCATTCCCTGCTTCTTCCATCCTTGTGGTCATTACATACAGTCACTTTCGAATCTCAGTTATTACATTTTTCATTTCGGCCTGACTAGTTTCTAGGTCTTTCATCTCTGCAGTAAGGGTGTCTTCTATGCTTTACTCAAGCCCAGCTAGTATCCTTATGATTTTTGCTTTAAATTCTAGATCAGTTATATTATTTGTATCTGTTTCAGTTAGATACTGGCCATGTAAAATGCATCCAAATCAGCAAGGAAGTGAAAATTTCATGGTTTGCAGTCAACATGATACTCTATTTAGAAAACCTGGAAAACTCCACAAAAAATTGATACATGGATTCAGCAAAGTCACAGGTACAAAATCAATGCATAGAAATCTATTGAATTTCTATACACCAATAAT
>NW_027886848.1:0-243 GCF_054177405.1 Leptonychotes weddellii | reverse complement strand
GTCTCCCCTGTGGGGCACACGTGGCTTTCCCGACCCCAGCACGCCGGCGCAACGGGTGCATTTGCCCCACAGAGCAAAGGAGAACCAACTGCGCCTGGGACTCGTAGAGGAAGAGTTTCAGGCTCCTCCTAATGAGCCCGCAGGTGCCAGCATCAGGAGAGCCCCTGAGCTAGCTGGCGGGTCCCGAAGTAGAGGGACCCCACCCGCGGCGAGCCGAGTCCGCCCCGCACTCACCAGGAGACC
>NW_027886847.1:0-243 GCF_054177405.1 Leptonychotes weddellii | reverse complement strand
CCCGCAGAGGACCGCTCCGATCTCCCACACTGCACTCTGTTGCCGTGTGTCCTACTCTGCTCTAGTCTGGAAAGATAGTTTTCAGGACTCATAATTTGTTTTCTCACCATTTCTTCTTGAATCTCAGTATTTTCTTCTGGGTTCAGGTTTCTTTTTACACGCTTGAAAAGTTTCCTTAGTAAGGGTTTATAGTGGTTAAATCTGTTTTTGTTTGTCAGCTGAAGATGACAAATGTTCTCCACA
>NW_027886846.1:0-243 GCF_054177405.1 Leptonychotes weddellii | reverse complement strand
GCATGCACATAGCACACAAGTAACCCACGCACAACACATACACCACAAACATATTGCACGTATATCATACATACACACCACAACACACCCACCCAGTATTTTTGGGTTTTTTTAATTTTTTTTATTTTTTAGCAGTGTCCTCATGTGGTTTATTATGATTCCATCTCACGAGGCAGGTGGGCGGGCGGCAGCGACACACAAATGGACTCCAAGCCCCTGACAGAGTCTGCCTCGGGCGCATGC
>NW_027886845.1:0-243 GCF_054177405.1 Leptonychotes weddellii | reverse complement strand
AAAAAAATATGTTACTTACACAGAAGGAGAAATAAGCAGTTGTGCAGAGGAAGAAAGATGTGCGTGGATTGCTCGGAGTGGCACTTTGTGCTCACAGCGAAGGGGAAAACGTCGAATGAGAGCAACCACACAAGTGGGCGACTTGGGGATGAAATGTTGCAATCCGACGGTGAGCTCAGGACACGGCACTGTGACCCCGCGATGGGTATACAGCAACTCCCAAAGTAACCAGGGACAGGGCCA
>NW_027886844.1:0-243 GCF_054177405.1 Leptonychotes weddellii | reverse complement strand
GCAAAGACATTTGAGAACCACAACAAGAGGCCCCTCGCCCAGAAGATCCGCAAGAACAGCCAGCCAAGACCAAGTTTACCAATCACTGAGAAAGGCAAAACTTCAGTGCTAGGGGAATACTGCACATAGAATTCATGGCTTTTTTACCATGATTCTTTAGTCTTTCAAAGTTAATTGTTTTAACTCTCTTTTTTTTTTTTAATTTTTCTTTTTCCCTTTTTCAACCAACATCTTATCAATCCC
>NW_027886843.1:0-243 GCF_054177405.1 Leptonychotes weddellii | reverse complement strand
TCACGTGCACATCACCCGGTCCTTTTTTTTAATAGTCCTTAAGATCCTTAGCTGGGGGCACACCTGTGATGAGCACATGCACTGGCCTCTGGGAGGGCTAATTCCGTTCAACTTCTAAGTGGGCCTTGACCACACTGGGCCTCAGTCTCAGAGACGTAGGCAGGGACCACCAGTTGTCACTCCATCTCCACGGCAGATTCCTCTTGTAATTGCATCTTGCAGCAAGCCACACAGCTGGCTGGG
>NW_027886841.1:0-243 GCF_054177405.1 Leptonychotes weddellii | reverse complement strand
CTGGTGCAGGCCTATCCCATCCTGCTAGTGTAGACTCCTCGAGGGCAGGAGCTGAGCTTGACGATCACTATGACCCAGTGTCCCGTGGTGCTTTTGGGCCACAGTGAGCAGGGAAGCTTTGTCTGACCAATCAAATGGAGGTGAGGGCTCGGGGGCTCCGGGGTCCCTTGAGGGGAGGAGGCTCACTGCTGTGAGGGATGGGCCCAGCCGTGCTCAGGGAAGCCCAGCAGAAGGCAGTCCCTG
>NW_027886840.1:0-243 GCF_054177405.1 Leptonychotes weddellii | reverse complement strand
AAAATCTTTAAAAAATAAAATAAAATGGGCAAATGCCTCGAACAGTCACCTGACAAAGGAAGATCTATAAATTGCCAATAAGTGCATGTGAAGGCGCTCGGCATCACTAGTCAGCAGGAAATGCAATATAAAACCACAATGAAATACCACTTCACATCCTCAGAAGAGCTGAATTAAAACTAACAAGTCGGGCGCCTGGGTGGCTCAGTTGGTTAAGCGACTGCCTTCGGCTCAGGTCATGAT
>NW_027886839.1:0-243 GCF_054177405.1 Leptonychotes weddellii | reverse complement strand
CTCCAGGATAGGTTTCCTGCATTGGAATTATTAAGGAAAACAACTCCACATTTTGATACATGTTGCTAAACTGCATTTCAGAAAGGTTGCACCAGTTTACCACCATAAAAATATTTGAGCATATTGTTTTTAACCTACTTTCTCACTGTTTTTAAATCTTTTATCTTTGGTAGTTTGATAAATGACTCATTTGCTTTATTGAAATTTTTTATTGACAAAAGTGAAGTTTTTCTTGTGTTTATG
>NW_027886838.1:0-1629 GCF_054177405.1 Leptonychotes weddellii | reverse complement strand
GGTGGCTGCACTGGGGGTGTTCCAAGTTATCTACTGCTGCATAACCAATTGTCCCCAAAATTGGTGACTTAAGCCAACAACTATTTAATGGTATCTCGTAATGTGGTGAGCCAGACATAGGGAAAGTTTGGCTGGTGTTTCTTTTGTTCCATGTAGCATCAGCTGGGATCACTTGGATGGGTGCAACCAGTAAATGGACTGCTCTAGAGCATCAAAGAAAGCTTTATTCCTATGCTTAGTACCTTGGTTTGTTCAATCATAAGTCTTGGTTCTTCTGGATTCCTTTCCATCCACCTGTTCTCTTAGGACCTCTCCACATTGTCCCTCAGACATGGTAGTCAAACTTCTTTTTTTTTTTATTTAAATCCAATTAATTAACATATAATGTATTATTGGTTTCAGAGGTACAGGTCTGTGATTCATCATACGGGTTCATAATACCCAGTGCTCATTACATCACATGCAGTCCTTAATATCTATCACCCAGTTACTCCATCCCTCCACCTCCCTCCCCTCCAGCAACCCTCAGTTTGTTTCCTATGATTAAGAGTCTTATGGTTTGTCTCCCTCTCTGGTTTTGTCTTGTTTTATTTTTTCCTCTCTTCCCCTAAGATCATCTGTTTGTTTCTTAAATTCCACATATCACTGAGATCATATGATAATGTCTTTCTCTGATTAACTTATTTTGCTTAGCATCATACCCTCTAGTTCCATCCATGTTGTTGTAAATGGCACAATTTCATTTTCTTTGATAGCTGAGTAATATGCCATTGTACATATATACTACATATTCTTTATCCATTCATCTATTGATGAATGTCTGGGCTCTTTCCATAGTTTGGCTATTGTGGACATTGCTGCTATGAACATTGGGGTGCAGATGCCCCTTCGGATCACTAAATTTGTATTTTTGGGGTAAATACCCAGTAGTACATTGCTGTGTTGTAGGATAGCTCTATTTTCAACGTTCTGAGGAACGTCCATACTGTTTTCCAGAATGGCTACACCAGCTTGCATTCCCACCAGGGTGTAGGAGGGTTCCCCTGTCTCTGCATCCTCACCAACATGCATGGTTTCCTGCCTTGTTAATTTTTGCCATTCTAACAGGTGTATCTCTGGTGTATCTAACAGGTATCTCATTGTGGTTTTGATTTGTATTTCCCTGATGGCTAGTGATGTTGAACATTTTTTCATGTGTCTGTTAGCCATTTGTATGTCTTATTTGGAGAAGTGTCTGTTCATGTCTTCTGCCCATTTCTTGAGTGGTTTCTTTGTTTTTTGGGTGTTGAGTTTGAGAAGTTCTTCATAGATCTTGGATATCAGCCCTTTGTCTGAAATGCCATTTGCAAATATGTTCTCCCATTCCATGGGTTGCCTCTTAGTTTTGTTGACTGTTTCCTTTGCTGTGCAGAAGCTTTTGATCTTGATGAAGTCCCAAAGTTCATTTTTGCTTTTGTTTCCCTTGCCTTGGAGACATGTCTTGAAAGAAGTTACTGTGGCCGATGTCAAAGAGATTACTGCCTATGTTCTCCTCTTGGATTTTTTTTTTTTTTTTTTTTGGATTTTGTGGCTTATCTTTTTTTTTTTATTCTTATGTTAATCCCCATACATTACATCATTAGTTCTAGA
>NW_027886837.1:0-243 GCF_054177405.1 Leptonychotes weddellii | reverse complement strand
ACGGGGACACAGCTCTGAGAGGGACAGAGAAAGCCCCAACCTCGTGGAGCTGACGTTTAGTGGGGTGACAGACATTAACAGACTCAGCTGTATCTAGAGTCAGGTGGTGACACGCGCTAAGGGGACACAAAGCAGGGTGAGGGGACACAGGTGACCGTGAGCCGGTTGGAGGCTGCTGTGACCCCACTGCGTGCAGACTGGGGGTGGGCACCGGGGCTCGTCGGGCCCGCATCTCCAACCCAG
>NW_027886836.1:0-243 GCF_054177405.1 Leptonychotes weddellii | reverse complement strand
CATGAGAGGGGGGAGGGTCAGAGGGAGAAGCAGACTCCCTGCCAAGCAGGGAGCCCGATGCGGGACTCGATCCCGGGACTCCAGGATCATGACCTGAGCCGAAGGCAGTCGCTTAACCAACTGAGCCACCCAGGCGCCCCAGGTTGTTTTCTAAGTACCTTTGAGTGTTCCAATTTAAACTCTAGCCAGCAATACATATGAATCCATCTCTCCATGACCTCCTCAGTTGTGAGTATGGAAGTT
>NW_027886835.1:0-243 GCF_054177405.1 Leptonychotes weddellii | reverse complement strand
AGCTCTAAGGAACTAACATTGACTTTATGGAGACAGTAAAGCTGCTTGGAAGTATCAGCCGGCCACCTGCTTACAGAGTTTCCAGCAGCTTTACCGGGTGACTCAAGAAGGTCATGTCCTAGCAGATGAAGGAACGGTGGGATATTTGGGTCCCTGAAAAACAGAGAATTTCCCCAAGTCTAAAGGTGTTGCAGGTTAAGTCTGATGACAAGTATCTGGCACAAGTTTTGGTTGGCTTCTGGC
>NW_027886834.1:0-243 GCF_054177405.1 Leptonychotes weddellii | reverse complement strand
AGACAGGGACCATCACAGTGAATCTCAGCTCTACTGCTGAAAAACTCTAAGGCCTTGGCTAAATAATTAACTAGATTTCCCCAAGTCTAGAAGTCAGAATTCACAAGCAGATGTAGATGGAGTCACAGAAACTACAGCATCGTACGTGACAATGGTTGTATTATGAGCAGCGTATTTTCAAGTGCAGACCTTACTTACCTGTAGAATCCCTGATGTGTCAGGTGCCAAAGACCAGACTCCGGA
>NW_027886833.1:0-243 GCF_054177405.1 Leptonychotes weddellii | reverse complement strand
TGGAAGCAGCCTCTACTTGAGATCACTCCACTGTACATCACAGCTCCTCTGAGCCCAGAGACAACAAATATCCAATCCCAAAACAACCTAGGGCTGGTTACACCTCCGAGAACCTGTCTGCTCTCCCATCTTGAGTGTACTTTCCCTTTAATAAACTGCTTTTTGCTTGCTAAACAAACAACAAACAAAAACAGTTGAAGTTGGTGGCATTTGAGCCAAACCTTGAAGAAAAGATCAGACTGG
>NW_027886832.1:0-243 GCF_054177405.1 Leptonychotes weddellii | reverse complement strand
TGCACAAACAATGAATCATGGAACACTTCATCTAAAACTAATGATGTAATGTATGGGGATTAACATAAGAATAAAAAAAAAAAAGAAACCTGTTTTGTAAAACACTACTCAGCAATACAAAGGAATGAACTAATGGTCATGCATCAACATAAATGAATCTCAAAATGATTATCCTGAGTAGAACACACCAGATGTTAAAGAGTATAGTCCATAAAGTTTTATTTTTATAAACTCCATAAAAAC
>NW_027886831.1:0-243 GCF_054177405.1 Leptonychotes weddellii | reverse complement strand
CTCTCAGTTTTAGGCCCTGCTAGACAGCAGGGGGCAGAGGCAGACCCCCAGCAGAGGGGGACAAGAGTGTATGCCCCCTCAGCAGCGAGGGGACTCAGGCAAGACCCTGCATCTAGGGCTGGGGGAGGCCAGTGAGGGCGTGGAGCTCCTGGGCAGTCCAGGGGAGGGGCACCTTCCAGGAAGAGAAAAAGAGAGTGCTTGTAGACAGCTCCTGGGAGGATGGGTGGGTGGGGTTAGGGGTAG
>NW_027886830.1:0-243 GCF_054177405.1 Leptonychotes weddellii | reverse complement strand
AGTTACCTCCAAGTTGAATGACCCTTGGAGGTTATATAATCCATCCTTCCAGCTGATACGTGACTCTCTTCTTCCAAAAGTCTCATAAGTCCTTCTGCATTAACCTTCTACATTAATGCTTTCTTTCTAATGAGAAAGCTTCTACATTAATGCTTTCTTTAATAACATCACACAAGGCTAACCTGTTCTTCTCTCTGGGTGAAGTCCTAACGTTCAGATGGTCTTTCTCATGCTGAGCCAGTT
>NW_027886829.1:0-243 GCF_054177405.1 Leptonychotes weddellii | reverse complement strand
CTGCCCTACAACCCAGCAATTGCACTACTGGGTATTTACCCCAAAGATACAAATATAGTGATCCAAAGGGGTACGTGCACCCCGATATTTATAGCAGCAATGTCCACAATAGCCAAACTATGGCAAGAGCCAAGATGTCCATCAAGAGATGAATGGATAAAGAAGATGTGGTATATACATACATATATATATACACAATGGAAAATTATACAGCCATCAAAAGAAATGAAATCTTGCCATTTG
>NW_027886828.1:0-243 GCF_054177405.1 Leptonychotes weddellii | reverse complement strand
ATACCACTTCTTCTTTATCCATTCATCTGTTGATGGACATCTTGGCTCTTTCCATATTTGGGCTATTGTGGACATTGGTGCTATAAACACTGGGGTGCACATACCCCTTTGGATAACTACATTTGTATCTTTAGGATAAATACCCAGTAGTGCAGTTGCTGGGTTGTAGGGTAGCTCTATTTTCAACTTTTTGAGGAACGTGCATACTGTTTTCCAGAGTGGCTGCCCCAACTTCCATTCCCA
>NW_027886827.1:0-1629 GCF_054177405.1 Leptonychotes weddellii | reverse complement strand
TCCTAAGAGGAAAGTATATAGCAATACAAGCCTTTCTCAAGAACAAGAAAGGTCTCAAATACACAACCTAACCCCACACCTAAAGGAGCTGGAGAAAGAACAGCAAATAAAGCCTAAACCCTGCAGGAGAAGAGAAATAATAAAGATCAGAGCAGAAATCAATGAAATAGAAACCAAAAGAACAGTAGAACAGATCAACGAAACTAGGAGCTGGTTCTTTGAAAGAATTAACAAGATTGATAAACTCCTGTCCAGGCTTACCAAAAACAAAAGAGAAATGACCCAAATAAAATCATGAATGAAAGAGGAGAGATCACAACCAACACCAAAGAAATATAAACAATTATAAGAACATATTATGAGCAACTATATGCCAGCAAATTAGATAATCTGGAAGAAAGGGATACATTCCTAGAGATGTATAAACTACCAAAACTGAACCAGGAAGAAACAGAAAACCTAAACAGACCTATAACCACTAAGGAAATTGAAGCAGTAATCAAAAATCTCCCAACAAACAAGAGCCAGGGCCAGATGGCTTCCCAGGGGAATTCTACCAAACATTTAAAGAAGAATACCTATTCTTCTGAACCTGTTCCAAAAAATAGAAATGGAAGGAAAACTTCCAAACTCGTTTTATGGGGCCACCATTACCTTGATCCCAAAATCAAAGACCCCATCAAAAAGGAGAATTTACAGACCAATATCCCTGATGAACAAAGGATGCAAAAATTCTCACCAAAATACTAGCCAATAGGATCCAACAGTACATTAAAAGGATTATTCACCACAACCAAGTGGGATTTATTCCTGGGCTGCAAGGTTGGTTCAACAACCGCAAACCAATCAATGTGATACAATACATTAATAAAAGAAAAAACAAGAACCATATGATCCGCTCAATAGATGCAGAAAAAGCATTTGACAGAGTGCAGCATCCTTTCTTGATCAAAACTCTTCAGAGTGTAGGGATAGAGGGTACATACCTCAATATCATAAAAGCCATCTATGAAAAGCCCACAGTGAATATCATTCTCAATGGGGAAAAACTGAGAGCTTTCCCCTCAGGTCAGGAACACGGCAGGGATGTCCACTATCACCACTGCTATTCAACATAGTACTAGAAGTCCTAGCCACAGCAATCAGACAACAAAAAGAAATCAAAGGCACCCGAATCGGCAAAGAAGAAGTCAAACTCTCACTCTTTGCAGATGACATGATACTTTATGTGGAAAACCCAAAAGACTCCACCCCAAAAGTGCTGGAACTCATACAGGAATTCAGTAAAGTGGCAGGATATAAAATCAATGCACAGAAATCAGTGGCATTTCTATACACCAACAAGACAGAAGAAAGAGAAATTAAGGAGTCGATCCCATTTACAGTTGCACCCAAAACCATAAGATACCTAGGAATAAGTCTAACCAAAGAGGCAAAGAATCTGTACTCAGAAAACTATAAAATACTCATGAAACAAATTGAGGAAGACACAAAGAAACGGAAAAACGTTCCATGCTCATGGATTGGAAGAACAAATATTGTGAAGATGTCAATGCTACCTAGAGCAATCTACACATTCAATGCAATCCCCATCAAAATACCATCCACTTTTTTCAAAGAAATGCAACA
>NW_027886826.1:0-243 GCF_054177405.1 Leptonychotes weddellii | reverse complement strand
TGGAAAGTAAGCAAGGAAGAGAAAAGGCTGAGCACAAGGAGTATGAGCGAGCGGGGTGGCATTAGAAATCACTCCTAAACTGTCATAAGCACAAGGGAAAGTCCGTGACTAAAGCCACGGGGTCACATCCATCACCCGCCCCCCCAACAGTGTGTGTCTGGCAGAGAGGAGCACTCAGAACCCTTGAGGCGATGTTTACATGGATGTCCTTTAAAAAAGCATTTCAAGAGTCTTTATGCCAAA
>NW_027886825.1:0-243 GCF_054177405.1 Leptonychotes weddellii | reverse complement strand
TTAGGAAATTGTGGCGAAGTTTTAAACTCTGATGGCATGGAGTTTCTTAAATTTCTCAGTCCTGTCTGAGGTCAGGCTTGTTCTTGGCTTTTAAGAAAGATAACACTGTGAAACAAACTGAGTGTTTTTGGAGTGGGGGGTGGGGTGGGAGGGATGGGGTGACTGGGTGATAGACACTGGGGAGGGTATGTGCTCTGTTAAGCGCTGTGAATTGTGCAGGACTGTTGAATCTCAGATCTGTAC
>NW_027886824.1:0-243 GCF_054177405.1 Leptonychotes weddellii | reverse complement strand
CATATAGATGAATGATACAAAGGAGTCCAGAAATAGATCCATATATATGTGGTCAATTGATTTTCAGCTATGGTGCCAAGGCAATGTAGTGGAGAAAGGAAAGTCTTTTCAACAAAAATTAGCATTGACCCACAACTTAAATAAAAATTAACTTAAAATGATTTACAGACCTAAATATAAAAAACATATAAAACTTCTTAAAAAAAAAAAGGAAAAGCTTTGCTACTTTGGAGTGGACAAGGA
>NW_027886823.1:0-243 GCF_054177405.1 Leptonychotes weddellii | reverse complement strand
GTTTTCTTATCCCTACCACAGTTCTCTCTTCTTTCTTCTCTGCTTCTGTCACTAGTATCTCTCAGTCACCTGATTTGATATAGGAATCGTAATGATATTAAAATAATAGGTAACACTTACTGGCCATTTGCTATGCACCAGGTCCTGGGCTAAGTGCTTTATGTGACTTATCTTATTCAATCCACTTAATAATTCTACTGTAAGGACACTTATAATCTCTATTCCATAGATGAGTAGGTGAAG
>NW_027886822.1:0-243 GCF_054177405.1 Leptonychotes weddellii | reverse complement strand
CTCCCCTGACTCTGAGCAGCAGGGAAAAGGCTGGGCTGCTGGTACCCTTGTGTGCTCGGTGTCTCCTCACAGCGGGGGGAGTGTGGACATGTGCAGGAGTTTCGGTTGTTTGCCTGGAGTAGGGCTGCTGTTGTCTACAGTTTTCCTCTCATGAGGCTGCCTCTCTCCTGGCCCTTTGGCCAGAGAGGGCTGGGTTTGGAGGGAGCGTACTGTGGTGCCTTCTGGTGTTTCTGGATATTTCTG
>NW_027886821.1:0-243 GCF_054177405.1 Leptonychotes weddellii | reverse complement strand
GAAGCTTCTCAGTCCTATATTTACGTAATAAAACATGACAGGCTGTGCATTTCTGGGACATTGTTACATGCCCGGGGTGGTGCTAGGAGGCTGAGGCTGAGGCAATTTCTTTGAGCATCGCTTTGGCTATTGTAAAATATCACACATAAATCAAGAAAGGGTGGGAGCTAGTCAAAGAGGTAGACAGCCACTCAGGAGGCTTTGACAGGTGGCTTATGACATCACCACCAGCCAACCCCACAG
>NW_027886820.1:0-243 GCF_054177405.1 Leptonychotes weddellii | reverse complement strand
GTGTTTTTTATTTGCATTTCCTTCTTGACTAATCATGTTGAGCGCATTTTCCTATGTTGGCTATTTTGATATTTTCCTTTATCAAATATATTTTTAAGTCTTTTGACTATTTTTCTGTTTGGTCATCTGTCTTTTTCTGATTTGATGGAGGTTTTTCTAATGTGTTCTGGATACAAATTTTTTTTCCAGATAAATGTATTACAAATAATTTTCCTCACACTTTCTACTCTCTTAATTGTGTCT
>NW_027886819.1:0-243 GCF_054177405.1 Leptonychotes weddellii | reverse complement strand
TGTCCTATATAATCCGTTTTTCTCTTTTTCTTGAAACTCTGTGACGATAGGTCAGTTATTTATTTACAAACAATGCCAAGTTATTTTACACTGAATTTCTTCAACTAATTTTATTTCCAATGTATTGGTAGAGAAATGCTTCTAAACAGCTTTGTGGTTTAGACTACATTTGTTCAAAGGTTAATGAAAGATCAACCCCCATCATAGCTCTTGAGAAAGCAACTCAGATATTGGGTTTTCCTT
>NW_027886818.1:0-243 GCF_054177405.1 Leptonychotes weddellii | reverse complement strand
TACAATATTGGAAGAGAGAGAAACAGGGACTTATTTGTGTGACCCCAAGTAAAACAGCTTATTTTAAGAGTGGAAATAGAAATGGGTAGAACAAGAACCTCCACCATGAGGCCAGGACTATTTGGGAACCCATAGGAAGATACCCCCACCCCCCACCCCAGCCTCATGGGAAATGTGGGGCATCAGCCTCAGGGAGATGGAGTCAGGGAGCTCTTATTTAGGGTGGCTCTAGGAAGCCCCTCA
>NW_027886817.1:0-243 GCF_054177405.1 Leptonychotes weddellii | reverse complement strand
GTCCAGTTAGGAAAAAGGAAGGGAAGAAGGGAGGGAGAAAGGCGGGGAGGAAGCACAGGGAAAAGGAAAAGAAGGAAGAAGGAAGAAAGAGGGTGGGTTTTGCTTGACCCATGGATGAAACTGTGCTGTGAGCTCTACCTCTGTCCCCCTCAGTTCCATCACTTGTGAGTCAGATGGAGAAGGCCCAAACAATGTGCATTGGAGGGCATTATCACTTGTACCATCCTCTGGAACCCTCACAAC
>NW_027886816.1:0-1629 GCF_054177405.1 Leptonychotes weddellii | reverse complement strand
TGAGGAGCTGAACTCGGTGAAGCTGAAAAGCTTCAGTTTGGGCAGAATCCCCAGAAGAGAACACGAGGCAGGCACAGAGCCGTCGGGCCCTGAAGCGATTTCCTCCCTGAGCTACCTCACCTGGGGGTCACTGGCCGGCTCTTCGGAGACCCTGGTGTCCATGGTGAGGGGCCCCCATTTCTCAGAGCCTGTAGGATGGGGTCACAAGACGGTGACCTGTCAGCTCACTCCGGCCCACATCTGCGTGATGTGGGCTGCACAGGGTTGCAGAGGACACCACATCAGATGTCAACGCTCCCCATTTCGTTTTTCTTGGGTGATAGAGCCGGCAGCCCGACCCTGTCCATCCTGACGCACTTGGCTGGAGCTGAGCCGCTAGAGTCCCCAGCACTGCCCTGGGAGGGCCCTGAGGGGAGCTCTCTGCACGTGGAGCTGGGCTGGCTTCTCGCAGACCTGACACCTCCATCTATCTTCCTGTCAGCTTCCCCGTAATTAATTTCATCAGGGCTCAGGAACTGCCTCTCTCATTCCACTTGGGGTAGAACTGGCTCTGGGCCTAAACAAAGACAGTCTGCACACAGCTGGGCCCTCTCAACCTTCAGTTTCTGATGCAGAAGAGCTGGAGGCTGAGCCAGGGCGCGGGGAGACCACGCTGCAGGGCACACCCCTCGCGCAGACGCCTCTTCCCGCGGAGCCTGCCCGGTCTCACTCCGATCTGCGGACAGCCTGAAGCTGGGGGACGGGGGCCAGGTGAGCACCTTGCGCTGACGTTGCTTCGGGCGCCAGGCTCTGTGCCAGCAAGTGTGCAGTGAGTGGGGGTGGAGGGCGAATACCCTGTCCTCTGGGAGTCCGCGAGGGTATTGGGATCGGTTCAAAAGAGTAAAGATGATTAGGTGAATTAGCGTCATACATCCAGTCTTACTTTACATCACGTGACCGTGTCCCATTTCATCCTCACAGCCTAATGAGGAAGGCACCCATGGCCAGTTTCCACAGGGAGACCACGGAGGCTCAGAGAGAGTCAGACACTTCCTTGAGGCCATGCAGCAGGTCTGGGGGGGCCCTGGGAACGGACCCAGGCGTGCGGTGGCCCCAAAGCCCAAGCTTTTCCTACTGGCCGTTTCCTGCATCCTCATCCTCCCACCTCTGAACCGATTCTTCTTAGGAACACACTCAGCCACGTGCTGGGCTCCTGCCCCTTGCCTCAGAGACCACAGGGAGTGGGGGACACGGGAATGACCAGCAAGGTAGTCGCCAGCATTGAATTCAGGGAAAGATCCTCGCCGTCTCCACCACGTTTCCGACGATGGGTGTTGGGGCCAGTTCTGCTCTTCCTTCAAGGCTGCAGTGAATATCCATGCGCCTCAGTTATTGTGCACACGTGGGAGCCTCTCTGCAGGACAAGTTCCTAGCACAGGCCCTGGTCCTTAGTGAGTCCTTGATAAAGATTCATTATGTGGATACGTTTATCTAGGTCCAGCTGTGATTAGCAGGGTCCCACGTGCAATGACTTATCGTAGATGAGTAGTGGATTCTCTTCATCCTTCTCCATCCTCCTCCTCATTCATCACCTCAGCACATGACCATGACCACCACCATCATCACCATGATCATTATCACATCATCACA
>NW_027886815.1:0-243 GCF_054177405.1 Leptonychotes weddellii | reverse complement strand
TGATAACCTAGGCATGCTTTCTTTTTTCTTTTTTTCTTTTTCCCGGTAGGCAGGCATATTTTCTTGTAAGGACAATGATTTGCGGTTTAATTCTAAATGATTTCCCACCCATTAATATGATTTTACATATATAAGATATGTGTTAAATTACTAAACCATTCAATATCATGGTGAACTGTGGTTAATAAAATAAAAAAAATAGTTCAAGAAATTACATTGTTGTTTTAGGGATTTATTTACTAT
>NW_027886814.1:0-243 GCF_054177405.1 Leptonychotes weddellii | reverse complement strand
TCCCAAGGGAAACGACTATGTATTTTTTTTAATTTCCCAGCTCCACCATCTAGCACACTACTGGAGAAAAGGATATAACTAATAAATACTAATTTAACTTGATGTCATAGTATATATATGATATTAGCAGTGTTTATTTTTCACTTATGGATGATTTAAGGGATTTTTAAGCATAATTCTATTGATAGGTAAATTGTGCTTTAAAGGTTGGAGCTGCAGAGTAACTATCAGTTTTAGAATATC
>NW_027886813.1:0-243 GCF_054177405.1 Leptonychotes weddellii | reverse complement strand
CCAAGCCCTTTCCATCCCCGGGTCTCTCCCTCTACCACCAAGAGCATCATCCAAGCCTCCCGCAGCATCTTCTGCCTGGACTATGGAAAAGACTTCCAAACGCTTTCCCTCCTTCTCCACAGCTCAAACAATGCAAATTACATCAGGGTGAGAAACCATCCCACATCCCATAAACTCAGGCAGATTCTTAAAATAATGAGAATAACCAGGATCGGGGGCAATGCCCCCCTTCCCCACAGGGCT
>NW_027886812.1:0-243 GCF_054177405.1 Leptonychotes weddellii | reverse complement strand
TGGATGACTTTGAGGGGTTCAGCACGTCAGTGGAGGAAGTCACTGCAGGTGTGGTGGAAACAGCAAGAGAACTAGAGTTAGAGGTGGAGGCTGAAGATGGGACTGAGCTGCTGCCATCTCATGATCAAACCTCGTGAGGAGAGGCTTGTTGTGCATGAGCAAAGAAAGTGGTTTCCGGAGACGGAAGCTTCTCCTGGTGGTGATGCTGCAAAGATTGTTGGAATGACAATGAAGGATTCAGAA
>NW_027886811.1:0-243 GCF_054177405.1 Leptonychotes weddellii | reverse complement strand
GAAGCTTCTCAGTCCTATATTTACGTAATAAAACATGACAGGCCGTGCATTTCTGGGACATTGTTACATGCCCGGGGTGGTGCTAGGAGGCTGAGGCTGAGGCAATTTCTTTGAGCATCGCTTTGGCTATTGTAAAATATCACACATAAATCAAGAAAGGGTGGGAGCTAGTCAAAGAGGTAGACAGCCACTCAGGAGGGGACCGTGCTGGTGTGGCTTATGACATCACCACCAGCCAACCCC
>NW_027886810.1:0-243 GCF_054177405.1 Leptonychotes weddellii | reverse complement strand
TAAATAGTAATTTTTAGTAATGATTGTAAAGATTAATTTTATATATTATAATTACATTCTAGAGATTTATGCATTTTTAAGTAGATATATGCTAGATAGTTTTTCTATCACCTTTACCTTGTAGACATTGATCACAATTTCTTCAAAAACCCAGGTCAGGTCTAAAAACTTCCAGAAAATATTCTGTGATGAATTTCAACAGGCTCTGATTATTCTTCTAGCACATCGTTCCACAAAGCCAGA
>NW_027886809.1:0-243 GCF_054177405.1 Leptonychotes weddellii | reverse complement strand
TACCTCCACAGGTGGGAGAGGGGTTTGAGACCCAGGGCCTCTGTTCAGGCCTCTGCTCTACCTCGGTAGGCTCCTGAACGCCTGAGGAAACCTGGAGGGAAGACTTGGGCCAGAGCCAACATGAAGGACAAAAAAGGTAGCAAGTGTCCGTTAGAGGCCAAGGGAAAGGAGTAGACCAGGCCCAGGACTGCATGTGCCGCCCACTCCCCAGCCGTGAAGGCGTGCCTGGAGGGCCTGAGCCCC
>NW_027886808.1:0-243 GCF_054177405.1 Leptonychotes weddellii | reverse complement strand
TCCACTCAGCCATATAAGAATGGGCCTTGCGGCTGGAATGTTTTTTTTTTTTTTCAAATTTTTTATTGTTATGTTAATCACCATACATTACATCATTAGTTTTTGATGCAGTGTTCCATGATTCATTGTTTGTGCATAACACCCAGTGCTCCATGCAGAATGTGCCCTCTTTAATACCTATCACCAGGCTAACCCATCCCCCCACACCCCTCCCCTCTAGAACCCTCAGTTTGTTTTTCAGAG
>NW_027886807.1:0-243 GCF_054177405.1 Leptonychotes weddellii | reverse complement strand
ATATATATACATATATATATATACACATATATACATACACAAACAACTTATCAGGTGTCATCATTATACCACTTTGAGTAAAGTACAGAAATCTTATCCCCTACATTTATAATAAAATTGCTTTAAATATATTACCTACTTATTCTTAAAATCACATCAGACAGTGTCATAATTTGTGCTTCAGCCATTTAACATAATTTAGAAAACTCAAGAGTAAGGGGAGTATCTGTTGTATTTATCTAT
>NW_027886806.1:0-243 GCF_054177405.1 Leptonychotes weddellii | reverse complement strand
GGTATATGGGTAGTTGTAGTGGTAGGGATTGAGGAAGTTTCTTCTTTTTTTTAGTGATATAGGAAGCAACATGATAAGCTGAGAGTGAAGATGGAGGAAATATTTGAGGAATGAGAACATTTTTATAGCCTGAATATTTTTACCAAGCACATGATTTATATTCATAAACATTTTAACTTATTATTTTTAAAAATAAAATATAAAACTAACATAACATAATAAAATAAAAAACAATCCTAGACT
>NW_027886805.1:0-1629 GCF_054177405.1 Leptonychotes weddellii | reverse complement strand
GCTCATAATATGTTCTTATAGTTGTTTGTATTTCTTTGGTGTTGGTTGTGATGTCTCCTTTTTCATTCATGATTTTATTTATTTGGGTCCTTTCTCTTTTCTTTTTGATAAGTCTGGCCAGGGGTTTATCAATCTTGTTAATTCTTTCAAAGAACCAGCTTCTAGTTTCGTTGATCTGTTCTATTGTTCTTTGGTTTCTATTTCATTGATTTCTGCCCTGATCTTTATTATTTCTCTTCTCCTGCTGGGTTTAGGCTTTATTTGCTGTTCATTCTCCAGCTCCTTTAGGTGTAGGGTTAGGTTGTGTATTTGAGACCTTTCTTGTTTCTTGAGAAAAGCTTGTATTGCTATATACTTTCCTCTTAGGACTGCCTTTGCTGCATCCCAAAGATTGTGAACAGCTGTGTTTTCATTTTCATTGGTTTCCATGAATTTTTTTGTATTTTTAAATTTTTTAAATTTTTATTATTATTTTTAAAAGATTTTATTTATTTATTTGACAGAGACAGAGATAGCGAGAGCAGGAATACAAGCAGCAGGAGTGGGAGAGGGAGAAGCAGGCTTCCCCCCGAGGAGGGAGCCCGACGTGGGACTCGATCCCAGGACCCTGGGATCATGACCTGAGCTGAAGGCAGACGTGTAACGACTGAGCCACCCAAGCGCCCTCTATGAATTTTTTTACTTCTTCTTTAATTTCCTGGTTGATCTATTCATTCTTTAGTAGGATGCTCTTTAGCCTCCATGTATTTGAGTTCTTTCTGACTTTCCTCTTGTGATTGAGTTCTAGTTTCAAAGCGTTGTGCTCTGAAAATATGCAGGGAATGATCCCAATCTTTTGGTACCGGTTGAGACCTGATTTGTGACCTAGGATGTGATCTATTCTGGAGAATGTTCCATGGGCACTAGAAGAATGTGTATTCTGTTGCTTTGGGATGGAATGTTCTGAATGTATCTGTGAAGTCCATTTGGTCCAGTGTGTCATTTAAAGTCTTTATTTCCTTGTTGATCTTTTGCTTAGATGATCTGTCCATTTCAGTGAGGGGGCTGTTAAAGTCCCCCACTATTATTGTATTGTTGATGTGTTTCTTTGCTTTTGTTATTAATTGGCTTATATAATTGGCTGCTCCCATGTTAGGGGCATAGATATTTACAATTGTTAGATCTTCTTGTTGGATCCCTTTAAGTATGATATAGTGTCCTTGCTCCTCTCTTATTACAGTCTTTGGTTTAAAATCTAATTTGTCTGATATAGGATTGCCACCCCAGCTTTCTTTTGGTGTCCATTAGCATGGTAAATGGTTTTCCACCCGCTCACTTTCAATCTGGGAGTGTCTTTGGGTCCAAAATGAGTCTCCTGCAGACAGCATATCAATGGGTCTTGTTTTTTTATCCAATCTGATAGCCTGTGTCTTTTGATTGGGGCATTTAGCCTGTTTACATTCAGGGTAACTATTGAAAGATAGGAATTTAGTGCCATTGTATTGCCTGTAAGGTGACTGTTACTGTATATTGTCTGTGTTCCTTTCTGGTCTATGTTACTTTTAGACTCTCTCTTTGCTTAGGGGACCCCTTTCAATATTTCTTGTAGGGCTGGTTTCGTGTTTGCAAATTCCTTTAGTTTTTGTTGTC
>NW_027886804.1:0-13037 GCF_054177405.1 Leptonychotes weddellii | reverse complement strand
CATGATCCATTTCTCTCCTAAAGTATGTCTCCATACTTCCTACCTTCTTCAATGTGGCCTCTTCTCTACCTTTAGTTGTGGAGTTTCTTCTCAGTCTTCAGGTCAAATTCTATGGTATTTAGGATGATTCGATAGTTATCTAGTTGTATTCCTGGGATGACGTGTGCCTGGCGTCCTCCTACTCTGCCACCATCTTCCAATCTTTATATCATTTTTTGTTGTTGTTCCTGATTTTCAATCTCATTTTTAATTGTTTGTTCACTTTATTCCAATTCCATTGTTCATTTTCTTTTGTAGTTTTTATTTTTTGATTTCTGACCTATATCCTTCATCTGTAACTTTATTATTTTAATATTTCAAATGTGTTCTGTTTTATCTTTGCTGAATCTTAATGTTCCTTTTTAAAATAGTACTTTTTATTTTTAATCTTTTAAAATTCTTTTTACATTTTTAGATTAACTCATTAATTTTATTTCAATATCTTTTTTTGCTTTTCTTTTACTTTATTAATTTATTCCCTATGATTTTGTTTTATAATAAATTGAAATTGGGAACATAGATAAAATATTCATTTGAATAGCCCACATCATAAACAGGGAAGATTTTCCTCCTTCTAAACTACCTCAACAACTATTTCTCTGGTTCACAGAATGAGTATTCTAAACTTTTAATGATTTCCAAATACAAATTTCACCAAGGTGACTACCGATTCCCTCATATTAACCTTCTCAAGACAATTACTTTGTTCTCTGTGCATAGAGCAATGGAACAGCATGATTTCTTATAATCTCAGAACTTCCAGGCTTTATATGAGGAACATCTTGCTATAAGATACATGGTCTCCAGTTTATTTATTTCTTGAAACATGTGAGCTCAAGCCTAACTTTTAAAGGAAATAGATGGTATTAAATGCCAAATAGATTTTTATAGGATATAATAATACCTAACATTTTCCAGCTTCTAATATATTTTTAGTTTGATAACCTTAGTTCTCATCAGGGTTATAGCAAAAATAATATTTAAAATATTTAACAAGTAGTATAGCACAGGCATTAGTAAATCAGATTTTGGTACTGGTCTATTAGAAAAGCTGCCAGATTACACTATTAGTATGCCTTTACTAGTGTATACTGTCTCCCCTGTACCATATATCCTCTTTATGAGGATAAAGGAAAAACTGGCTTAGAAATCTTTGAGAGGAGGAAATGTAGTCTGCATCTTTACTGAAAGCTCTATTTATGAGGACTGTTAGTAGGCAGCCTGATTTAATATAGAAGGGTTAATCAAGACTAAGAAAAAAAAAAGGCTTGTTTTCATAATCATGCAATTTTGGGGATATCTTTAGGAAAAGTTCTAGAGTAACAAAAGATAAACAAGGCCTGTCTTTTTCAGTTGGGGAGATGGTCTTTAAGGAAAAGAAAATGCTGTTCTAGGGAGGTTGGAGTTCATGAAGAGTCATAATAGCAGTGTCTTAAGATGTTGTGAATATTTTAGGAAGGCTCTAATTTGACTATTATTTAATCATTTTGAAATTATACCTCCATTCCAGACTCACAAAATATCCATTTACATAAGTGATAATCTTGAGAGTCTTCCTTGTCTCAACTTCCTCCAGAAAGCCCACCCACTGCCCTATTTCTAGAACTTGGGTGTGCATTAATGAGCTCCCCACCTTTTTGGTTTTAATAACTGTAACACATGTAATTTTTGTGTGTCTCTTCAAATAATTTTTTGAAGAATATGATAGGAAATTTATTAGTAAAGCACTAAAACCACTGTTCTACAATATATTATATAAAAATTTGCAAGCACAGCTATCCTTAATTTAATCATTAAGTATAGCTAAATACAAAAATAAATCCCTATGTTTCTCCCTTCTAACAATAGAGTTCACCATTTTGCCTGTTTTCAATACCTAATAGGGCTCATCTCACTAGAGAATATTCTGTTGTGGATTTATCAACATTTACATTAGGATGTACTTCAATGGGAATGTCTGAAAAGGGACTAGAGAAATCTATACTCTGAATTTACTTAGAAATATGTGAGAGTTGCTTTAGCTTGTTACAGAAACAAATTATTTATGTAAGATTAATATTATATTAAAGAGTCAAATGACATAAATATTGGCTGTGCAGTTGGCAATTTCATAGAATATCTTAAGCTGGAGACACACATAGGTTATATTAAAATAAAAATTTCTTATCTATAAAATGTCTGAGATAGAAATAACCCTGAAACTAAGCTTTCAATAGCTGAATTAGTAATATAGAAGTGAAATGGATCTAGATGTCCCTACAGCTTTAAATTCCTACTTGTGCATATAGTGGGGAATTAAGAAAGCTGAATATTTACAATGTTATAATAATATATTCTATAATCTTAAAGATCATTTGTCTTCTGTTTATGGAGCACTGCTTAAATAGCATAGAGATTATGGTCCAAAATCAGTCATTTTACTTGTTGAATGCTACTTAGACTTGGGTCCTTTGAATTCTAACATACAATACTTCTATGTTCCTATGTATGGAGTTTTCAGAAATGAGAGGAGTTAGAGTTATGAGTTACAGCCCATAAGCAGAAATTGCTGTCTAGAGTCTATTTGTTTGCCTCTGTGTTAACTAATCAACCCCTTTTGCCTAAATAAGTTATATGAAGCCAATTTGAGAACAACTGAAAAAGCCTGAAATTTCCACTAATAATATCTCAATTGAATTTAGTCATTGAACATTTCTGTACATTAGCTGGGAGAAGTAACAAAATAAGCACTTAATACTTATGGTCTTATTTGAGCCAAATTAGTTTATCAAATTAGTCTAGAAGATACTTTACTAGAGATTTAATAGAATACACCTTCAGGAGGGTGGAATATCCTGGAGCATTGTCCTCAAATGTGGTAGTCACATCACAATCACCTGATCATCTCATTAAACATACATATTCCTAGGCTCCAATATTTCATTTCAGTTTCTCAGAGGTAAAACCTGAGAATTCATAATCTAACCACTGGTTATATTCCAAGGGATATCAATATATATTGATTCTGATGTGGCTGATATATTGACTACCCACGAGTACCATATATATGAAGCCTAGTTGGGGTGATAGAGTATAGGGCTCTGACTTCTGGCAGCTAGATTAAGGGCACTGGGCAGCCTTTGAATTGAGGGAAATAAAAGATATATTGAAAGGATACTTAAAGAAAAACTACATATTTACAATATCTCTCCAGGGGTAGTTGAGAAAATGTTTTGGCATGGAAGAAAAAATGATTTGCTCATTTCCTACTTCTATTTTTTTAGAAGAATTTGACATCATTTATATATATATATATAATTTACCACAAAACTAAGGAGATGGAAATATCTACTACCACAAAACTAAGGAGATGGAAATATCTAAAGTAAGTTCTGCTCTGAACTCCTTTAATAATAAGAGTAATATCAAACTTCCAAATAATAATCATTATGTGTCAGACACAATTTGAACTACTTCATGTGGATTAATGTAGCCCGTCTTTCAACAATGTCATGAGATAAGTGCTACAAATATTCTCACACCTCATGACCTTGTATCATGTTTTATTGAAACAATAGGGGTCTTTAGTCAGGAGCTCTTACATTTTCACAATCATCTGCACCTACATCCACCCACATTTACACTCATCACCTCTTATTTCTGTCCTGCTACAATGGAGGAAGTATTGCGCCTATCAAAGATCTGTCTCTCCATGTCCTTCTATGTAAAAACAAATTTCTGAGGGCGCCTGGGTGGCTCAGTCGTTAGGCGTCTGCCTTCGGCTCAGGTCATGATCCCAGGGTCCTGGGATCGAGTCCCACATCGGGCTCCCTGCTCGGCGGGAAGCCTGCTTCTCCCTCTCTCACTCCCCCTGCTTGTGTTCCTGCTCTCGCTGTCTCTCTCTCTGTCAAATAAATAAATAAAATCTTTAAAAAAAAAAACAAACCAAATTTCTGCATTTTAGTTCTGGATCACATCGCCTCTCCTATTCTCAAGGTTTCTCCTTTAGTTATCACCCTTTTCATCCATCATTAACTTCTTTATCTTTACATGTTCTGGAATCTCAAATCATAAAAAGAACTCTTTTTTTGACCACATAGTTATCAATGCCCATTTTCTCTGCTCTGCTTTACAACTAAACTTCTCAAAAGATATTCAAATTCTTTGCCCACTTTCTATTCATTCCTCTATGCCCTCCTATCTGGCTTCCATCACATCTTTCTATTGAAATTCTCCTATCAAAGTCACCACCAACCTCCATGTTGCCAAATACAATAGGCAGTTTTCTTTCCTCTCACATCACCTCCCACTTCTTCTCAATCTTCTTTGATGGCTCTTCCTCCTATGTTAAATGTGAGAATACCTAAGAGCTTAGTCCTTGGATTTCTGCTATTCTGTCTGACATCACTTTCCTAGGTGATTGCGTACATTTCCTCAGTCTTATGGTTTTCATTTTATACAAGAGGAAACTGAGGCTCAGAAAAATTAAGCAACTTGCCCAAGGTCATACAAGTGGATAATCATTGCAGAACACAATTCCATTTTTCTTCAGAGTTTGTACTTAATTGTATGCTTAATTCAAAGCAGAAGTGGTTTGAGCATAAGAGCATGGGATCCGGAGTCATACAGTAGTTATTCAAATTGAATCTCTAGCATTGATTAGCTTTGTAACTATGAGTTAGTTATGCAATCTCTCTATGCCTCAGTTTCCTCATTTCTAAGGAGGATAATAGCACCTAATTCATAAGATAATTTTGATATTAAATGAGCTAATACATGCAAAGTTCTTAGAACAGTGTTGTTACATAGTAATTGCCCAATAATAGTTAAGTATTATTATCATTAGTTGATTTACATTTTATAGTTTTACAGTTATTTTGTGTGAATTTATTATCTGTCCTGAACTATGCTGCAAACAACTTAAGGACAGGGACAGCATCTAACATTTTGATAGATCCTCATACCCTACCACAGTGCTTAACATGGTTAAGATGTGATACGGAAAACTCAATAAACAAGTGAGGGAGTAGACCAGAGTTAGAGCTCCTTCAAAGCCCCATGCATAGATCATGTCATTATTTGAACTGTCTGATATTTCTGTGGAAAACCCCACTCAGAAAGCTTGATCTTAGACTCAACCAATACCGAAAGCCTTCCCGTGGGAGTTTGTTGAAAACAAGTACAAGAATGTGTTTTAATCTCATGATTTCCTGAGGCAGTGGTTAAAAGTTGGGGCAAGCAATGAACTAATCAAACATCTTGAAAAGAGGAGGTGAGGAAAAAGATGCTCATAGGGGTTTTAGAAAGTTCCAACATAACACTGTGAATCTAGAAGGTGATGTGTATGCCCATGGCTGTGAAAATAGCTAAGGTTGTGCACCTACTCACAAAAGTCCTGAAAAGGTCTTAAGCTCACACTGCTAGATGACCTTAAGTCTCTGTGCAATCATAAAGTGGAAGCAAAGTTAGAGTTGTCAACTGGCAGATTGTTGAAAGCATTGTCCAAAATGCACACAGAGTCCCTCAGCAAAGACTGGGAGACTTATTGGCCCCAGTTGTTTAAGGAAATCTCTGTCAGATTATTAGCTGACCACTAAACTAAATGAGTATTTTTTCCATAGCCACATGCAACAAAATATATGCACTTCATAGTATTAGTTCAAAAGAGTCACATAAAATCAAACAATACTTACAAACAACAGCAACAACAAACTCTTAGAGGAAGGAGAATCTGATTTCCAAAGTTGCCACACTATATTATATAAAATTCCCTTGTTCTACAACAAAAGAATTATGAGAAATGCAAATAAATGAAATAATGATGATTACATAATTGGGGAAAACTATTCAATAGAAACTGTTCCTGAGGAATCCCTAATGTTGGATTTCCTGGGCAAGCTTTACATCAACTATTTTAAATATATTTAAGAACTAAATGAAGTTCTGTCTAAAGAACTGAAGGAAAGTGTAAGAGTGATACCTCATCGAAAAGAGAATATCAATAAAAATATAAAACCAAATAGAAATTCTGAAATTGAAAATTATAATAAATGAAAATCTCACTAGAGGGGTTCAAGGACAGGTTTGAGCAGGCAGAGGAAAGAATCAATGGACTTGAAGATGCATAAATTGATATTATCAAGTCTGAAGAACAGAAATATAAAAGAATAAAGAAAAGTAGAGTCTCAGAGTTCTATGGAACATTATCAAGAATATCAACTTAAGCATAATGGGAGTCTCAAAAGTATAGGAAAGAGAGAAAGGGGCAAGAAGAATATTTGATGAAATAATGGCTAAAAATTCCCAAACTTCATGAAAAAATATTAATTTACACATACAAACAGCTCAATTAATTCCGAATAGGAGAAACTCAAAAAGATCCACACCTAAATACATGATAATCAACTGTCAAAAATAAGGACAAAGAGAATCTTGAAAGCAATAATGGAGAAGCAACTCATGACCTACAAGAAATTCTCAGTAAGATTAACAATTGTAATATTAGAAAACAGAGTTCAGGAAACAGTTGGATGACATATTCAAAGTGATAAAAGAAATAAAATATCAACTAAAAAATCTATATCTATAAAAATAAAGAAAAAGTAAGACTTTCCATATTTTAAAAAATGTAGAGTTCATTACTAGCAGACCTGTCCTACAGATCATAGTCTGTCAGTCTTTGATGAAAGGACAGTAGACAGTAACTCAATTCTACATGAAAAAAGTACAGCCATAAATTTAAACACATAGGTAATTAAAAAAAAAACAGTATAAATGCATTTTTTGCTTGCATTTTTTTTCCATTAGATTTAGAAGTCAGAAAGTAGTGTTTTCCAGGAACTGGAAAGAGGAGAGAATGGGAAACATCTACTGACATGTTCCAGATTTCTTTCTGGCATGTTAAAATGTTCTGGAAATAGGTAGTGGTAATAGTTGCCCAACTTTGTGAATATTGTAAAAACAAACAAACACTGTGTTTCACATTATAAAAAAGAGAGAAACTACTAAATTATACATTTTAAAAAATAAATGTGTGGGAGTCTCAGGAAACTATATTTATATTTGGATGGCTCTACTGGGGGCACCAAAGGGAGGAAGGTGACAGAAAAGGAGGATTGAGATGTAGCCAGATCAGAATGTACCTTACCATAAGGTTTTGGAACTCATTCTGAAGGCAATGAGAGCAACTGAAGAACTTTTTTCACAATGTGAAAGTATTTGCATTTTGAAAAAAAAAATTCTAGAACAACATTTCCCTAAACTAATTTATAACAGAACACTTCTTTTTTTTTTAATTTCCTTTTTTTTTTTTAAAGATTTTATTTATTTATTTGACAGAAAGAGACACAGCGAGAGAGGGAACACAGGCAGGGGGAGTGGGAGAGGGAGAAGCAGGCTTCCCGCCGAGCAGGGAGCCTGACGCGGGGCTCGACCCCAGGACCCTGGGACCACGACCTGAGCCGAAGGCAGACGCTCAACGACTGAGCCACCCAGGCGCCCCTATAACAGAACACTTCTTAAATAATAATTCATTGACAGAATACCAGAGATAGTAAACTAAAGTAGGCACTTGGCTTAAAGCAAATAATAAGACAATTTCATAGAAGTTTGTTGTATGACATGATGAAAATATGATTCATAATGATTTTAAGACAGAATGTTAGATATTATGATGTTATTATATTTAAGATAAAAATTATTGAGATAACATTAAAAATATTTTATATTATATTATAAAATAGAACATGAAAGCATCCAATAATTAAAGTAGAGGAAGAGGGTTTATAAATATCCTCAATCACTTTTAATGAAACTCAATTATTAAGTTCAGTTTTTGAGTCCTATCTTAATATGAGCACAACATTAAATATATTCATATATTTTGTTTTCCTAGCAGAGTAATATGAAAATCCCATTTACTACCTGTACATTGTGATCAGGGAAAAATCCTAAGCTCAAAGTTCTATAGTATCCAGGTGCTATTGAATTAGGCTGCTCAAAAAATCATTACTTATTTTATCTTGGGATACTCATCTGCTGACTTTTTTGAAATTGAAATGTCCAATTTCTAGTATTCTAACTTTTTGCTTTGATTCAGATATAATCTACATGGAAACAGTTTTCCAATGTATATGGAAATAATTTATATAATGAAAAAGTTTAGGATATAATAAATATTAAGCAATAACATGAGTATGTGTTGAAGTGATTAGATATAAATACATAGCATAGATAAACCTCCATCAAAGAGACTAATTATTAATATAAAAATTACAAAGATTATCTATGTGTTCATGTGTAGAGTGACTATCATTACATTCAGCCATCATTCATTGTTAGATAAAAGTTAGAGGTAGATTATCAAATACTACAAATGCTGTATTTTAAAATGTTTAGTATTTTCCTTGGCTATATGTTTAATATAAATCTGAGAAGAAAAATATCACTAAAATCAACTTTTTTGCTGAAAAAATACTATTATCTTCTCATAGCATGTTATTTTTCCTATAACATAGCTGAAAAATTTTTATTAAGAATAATCCCCAGATTCTGGCTTGGGTGACTAAGTAGATAATTTTGCCATTTACTGATACCAGGAAAACCAGAAGAAGAAGAGATTTGAAAGCAAAGAGTTGAGTTTAGTTCTTGACATGGGTTTGATGTCCCTGTGAGACATCCAAGTGTATATATTTAATAGGCAGTTGGATGTGCATGTATAGAGTTCAGGACAAAGATTTCAGCTGGATATATAGATTTTGGAGTTATTGGCATATAAATGTTAACAAAAGTCATAGGAGTGGATCAGAAAGAATGTAAAGTGAGAAAAGCAAAAGATCTAGAAAACATCACTGAATAATGCTAAGATTGGTACAAGAATGCATGTCCACATTTTTAAAAAATGGTGGGGTAATCAGAGAGGTAGGTCAATAGCCAGCTATTATTATTAGGAAAAGGAATGAACAAGTTTCTGTGATTGACTGGAAGTGAAGGGTAAGAAAGATGGATAACCCAAGATGACTCACAGGTCTTTAATTTAAGCAACTATTTGGAAAAAGAGGGCATACAAGTATGATTTCTTGTAATATGGAGGAGGAATGATTCTGTAAAGGAAGTTCTTAGGTGATTTCTGGACCTATTGAATTATATGAAAGCTTTCCCTGAGTAGGCAGGAGGAAATTAATGAAAAAGATGTTCATCTGGTATTCAGTTGTTTTCTGCATGGTGAAGTTTACATCTTGAATATCCTCAAATGTAAGGGAGATAATAGATAACACTATTGTATTTTCTTCCATGGGTGCATGAATCAATCATTGGCTAACTTTGCCTCACAACAGGGAGGAAAGTCAGAATATCTCTTCTCTTATGGGGTTTCTATTTATTTATTAATCATTTACAATGATTCTCCACAGTATCTTATTTTTTTTAATGATATCAGATGTTCATGTAACATTCTTATGCTTTAAAATGTATCTACTTATCCTACTTTGTATTTACTTAAGTTATTACATGCATCTTCTTGACTTACATAAAGAAAGATTTATTATGATTTATTCTGCAGGGAATTCTGCTGCTATGAATTAGGCCCTAAATGTTCTCTGTTGGGCCATTAAATTGTCAAATGCTCCTGTATTTTTCCACACATCAAATTTTTTTATAACTAAAGCAAGAAGGTAGAACATGAACTATATTGTCTCTAAGGCTTCATATTATCTGGCTATTGGATGAAGATGATAGTCTGAAAGCCCCAATTAAATGGTAATATTTAAAGTTGATTTATTTTTATTCAAGGAAACTTTTCTCCAGACCAATGAAAATGCATGAGTTATACTCATATATACATGTGCCCTAAAATTCAACTTTACATTTAATTATTTTGTAGTTTTTAAAAATAAGAACTGTCTAAGTCTGTGTGTATATGTGTTTTTGTGTGTTTCTGTGTTTGTTGACATATTCAAGAAGCTGTATGTATATATATCTGGTTCTTTTACAAGTTATCTAGTCTCTTTTTACTTCTATATGTCTAGCTCCATTGTCTGGTATAGTGATCCTTGCTGTTAAAACAATAATGACTTCTGACTCCTTGTAAGATTCTAAATCAGCAATTCCATTATCATTGCTTGACCTCAAACATATAGATTACACTAATACTTAAACTGTTTTTCAACAAGGGTAAAAAGAATTGTTTAACCCTCCTTTAAAGATGCTCACTCATAATCTCAATTTCTTTATCACACTGCTCAATTTCAGACAGTAAATCCCATTATAATGTCTAGTGTCAGGGATGTCACTTCATAATAAAGGAATATGCTCTCACACACCATTATGTACACACAAGCAATACATTGACCTGTAGTGTACCTGAATATATGGTATAATGTAATGCTTTAAAACAAACTTAAATAAATTTCTCAGCATAAAATATATATTATAAACTAGATTTGTCATTTGATTGCTTTATGGAGTGAATAATTTAAATAATATGTTTATCTGCCACAACCCCTGCTTCAGAAGAGTTCTGTATTTGAGGACTAAGAAAACAAAACAATATAAAACAGACCCCATGACGAGTAGACAGGGAATACTGGAAATAAATGAGCCATGCTAAGTCCAGTGATATTCATCTACAACAGAAAATGTTAATAGCTAATGGTTGTGATTTGAACTTATCATTGATTTTCATTTCTTTGCCATAAATTGCCCACATGCTATTAGCAGCAGGCCAACCTAGTTGCTAGTGTGCTCTTCTCCAAAGCCTATAAATTATAAGCCTTAAATCAAAGTGTGCTCCAATGGCACTTGAAGGTTATACTGTTCTAGTTGTGTTGATGAACTGAACTTTCTAAGACTATGAAGCATCTTCAACTTAAACTCAGTGAGAACAAGGAAGACAATGTACAATTTTTTATTATCTAACCATGTTTTGTGTACTAATAAATGTTTAATGATAGCATCAATACAGAGATTCTGAGCTGACTCAACTAGATAGTGGAATCTTAATTAAAAAATACACTTTTCTCCAACTGTGCCACTAAATGAGTAATAGAAGGCATTAGATGCACTCTCAAAGAAAGTCTTTATTATACTTTGGTCCACTCAGTTATTTGGTTTTCTGATTGCATAAAAATTAAAAATGGTAAACACTTTAAGCTTTGAACTGAAGTAGATACTATAATTTAGCACATTTTCTTAGTCAATATGAACTCTCCCAGGATAGAAAATGATTTTCAGTTAATGCAGATGAAACTGAAACTCAATATAATATTTTCTTGACCATCAGGGGGATAAAAAGCTAGAATAAGTTAGTAAGGATAATTTTGAGAGTACAATCCCAAAGAATTCAAGGAGAGAATAAACAATTATAGGTTTTGCAAATTTTAAATATTCATTTACCTTAAAGTAAGGAGACATATGAGATGTTTTCTGAGACCGTTTTATAGGTCTAGTAGTCCACATGTAATTTCTGAGACATAGTATGGTAATTAGCTTTCATGATGACTCCACCTTTTGGTATTATTGTTCCCTTCCTACCATGTTTTTGGAGTTATGCTAGATTGTGAGTAGCCCTATGAGGAGGTCCATGAGTTGCAGAATTAATTAATTAATTAATTAATTGATCATTGCCTTTGGCCAACAGCTCCCAAAGAACAGAGGCCTGTCAACATCTATGTGGTGAGCTTGGAAGTATATTCTCCAGCCTTCAGATGACAGTAGCTCCAGATAACATTCTAACTATAATCTCACGAAAGACTTTGAGCCAGAACCACCCAGCTAAGCTGTTCCCGGATTCCTGACTCTCAGAAAGTATGTAAGATAATAAATACTTGCCCTATTAAACTGCTTTGGAGATAATTTGTTACGCAACAATAGATAACTAAAGCACTCTGCAGGTCACCTTTTTATATCCTGTATTTCATGATACATTATAACATGTGTAGAGTTTTGAATGGAGAAATACAGGGTATTTAAAACATTGTACATTATCAAAAAAAAAAAAAAAGGCAGACAGCTCTGAGCCTGAATCTTCAAAATAAAAAGTCAATTTCTTTTTACTCTGTGGCCTTTGAGAAGAGTGTCTATGTTCAATAAAGTAGTATTTACCTAACTCCATGTAAGTCTTGATAGAAAGTTCATCTCATGGTTTTTCCTCAGTAAAGAATAGTTTACAAATAACATCCTTCTGTTAGCATAAGTCACCTGGTAAGTTTATTACAATAATGCAATAAGTAGCAACGTTTAGGGTAATAAAGTGATATCTGAAAGTTTTAAAAAGTGATTATCAAATGTTTTAAGCCATAAAAGTATTTTTTTAATTTTTTAAACCAATTCCCAAATAGATTTTTAAAATAGAGCCCTTATATTTTGGTTAAAGCAATGAATGGGAAGTTCAAATCTTCAGTAGATAGCAGAAAATACTTCCTTGTTGCAGTATTGCTGAAACACTGCCAAACAACCCGAGGACAATTTGAAAATCACTGGTTAAAAAAGTATATATGTACCTACAATTATATGCTTAGATTGTGACTTTGGTTTTTACAGTAAGGTGAAGTTACAATCAGTAGTTTGACTATATATATAAGGACAGATTTTTTTAGCTCACTTCTTTAACACTGGTTATTTCTCATTTTTAAAATATTTTCTAGTCTTTAGAGTTAGGTACTGTATGCAGCTTTGTCCTGATTGCTGGCATCACTTATCACTAATAAATTAGGCACAATTACATGCTAATATAGTAGGTAATTTTGAAATGACTTTTATTTTTATCAGCCCAGATATATGTAAATGTTAATGATGAGGATTTTGTTCTATTTCTGTTTTAAAGATACTGTAATAGGAACAGCTAAGATAACACTTATATTATGCTTTCTATTTATCAAGCTTTTTTTTTTCTTTTTTTTTTATTCTTATGTTAATCCCCATACATTACATCATTAGTTTTAGATAAAGTGTTCCATGATTCATTGTTTCTGCATAACACCCAGTGCTCCATGCAGAACGTGCCCTCCTCAATACCCACCACC
>NW_027886803.1:0-243 GCF_054177405.1 Leptonychotes weddellii | reverse complement strand
GACATACACTATTCTATAAGGCACATGTAAGGTGGGGATGTAGGTCCTAGCAAGAATAGAGGCAGCAAAAAAGCAGTCTTTCATAGGGTCCTTTCAGCTTCCCTGTCTCAAATAGATGTTTGGGGTTTTTTATTGTAAAAGGATGATAAACAATCTATTCTCTATCCTGTACCTGAAATGATCTCTTACAATACAAATCAGGTATGTCACTCCCCTACCGCTTACTACATTTTACTCGGGGGG
>NW_027886802.1:0-243 GCF_054177405.1 Leptonychotes weddellii | reverse complement strand
GGAGACTGGGGTCTGATGGAAAGTTCTGGAACACCTGAGTTTTTGATCCCCGAAAGCTGGCTTTGTGCCGGGCACACAGACTTCCTCTGCCTCCCCTCACCCAACCGTCACAACGACCCCCGGGTGTTGCTACCCGCCCAGGCTGTGGAGGAGGAAGCCGAGGCAGGAGAGGTCTGGATCCTGGCGCCCCACCAGCAGGCCGTGGCTCCGACCTCCCGCCCCCCAGCACCGCCCCCAGTGCCA
>NW_027886801.1:0-243 GCF_054177405.1 Leptonychotes weddellii | reverse complement strand
TACTAATGTCCGTATTGATTAGATCCCTGGCAGTCGGTACTGCTTCTTGTTCTTTTTTTGAGGTGAGTTTTTCCATCTTGTCATTTTGTCCAGAGGAGAATAGATGAATGAGAGAACAAAATGCTAAAAGGGTAACAACTACCCCGGAAAAATATACACTAAACAAATCAGAAGAGACCCAAAACCAGGGGGAAAAGAAAGGAAAAGAAAAAAAAGGAATATGATCAGAGCCACACACTAGAT
>NW_027886800.1:0-243 GCF_054177405.1 Leptonychotes weddellii | reverse complement strand
CTCATCGACACTTGATTGCTCCTGAAGGTCCTCCCACCGATGCCCACTGCTGTTGTCCCTTGCCTTAGGATTTACCACCTATTGTCCTCGAAGCTTTTGATGTGAAGGTTATGAGAGCTTTTTCTTCTTAATATCTTACGATAGTTCAGGAAAAAGCCTCTTCTGTTTTACTGACTGTTTTATTGGTCACCTTTCTACCTGTAGGATTCAAAGTTGCAGCAGAGGTCAATCTATTTGGCAGGT
>NW_027886799.1:0-243 GCF_054177405.1 Leptonychotes weddellii | reverse complement strand
ATGATTCATTGTTTGTGCATAACACCCAGTGCTCCATGCAGAACGTGCCCTCCTCAATACCCACCACCAGGCTAACCCATCCTCCCACCCCCCTCCCCTCCAGAACCCTGTTTGTTTTTCAGAGTCCATCGTCTCTCATGGTTTCTTTTCCCCACTAGCTTTGTTATCCTTTTTACTGTTATCCCTCCATAGCGCCAATTCCTGCTGCCTATTATTTGAATGGCTTAATTAAAAATGAGAATG
>NW_027886798.1:0-243 GCF_054177405.1 Leptonychotes weddellii | reverse complement strand
CTCCACTCAGCCATATAAGAATGGGCCTTGCGGCTGGAATGTTGTTTTTTTTTTCAAATTTTTTATTGTTATGTTAATCACCATACATTACATCATTAGTTTTTGATGCAGTGTTCCATGATTCATTGTTTGTGCATAACACCCAGTGCTCCATGCAGAATGTGCCCTCTTTAATACCTATCACCAGGCTAACCCATCCCCCCACACCCCTCCCCTCTAGAACCCTCAGTTTGTTTTTCAGAG
>NW_027886797.1:0-243 GCF_054177405.1 Leptonychotes weddellii | reverse complement strand
TTATGCTAGTAAGTGGTTTCAAGTGGAGCATCTTTTCAAGTGCTTTTTGGCCATTTGTGTATCTTCTTTTGTGAAGCATTTCTTCTTCTTCAAAAGCAAGTCTTTTGACCAGTTCTCCTACTGCATTGTCAATCAGACACAATCTGTGTCAGAACATTACACTGAAAACTACAGAGCATTACTTCAAGAATTTAAAGAATACATGGGGAGATAAAATTTGCGGTGGACTGGAAGACTCATTAT
>NW_027886796.1:0-243 GCF_054177405.1 Leptonychotes weddellii | reverse complement strand
TATTTTCAATGACAGCCTAGCTGGATATAGTATTCTTGGCTGCATATTTTTCTCATTTAGTGCTCTGAAGATATCATGCCAATCCTTTCTGGCCTGCCAGGTCTCTGTGGATAGGTCTGTTGCCAATCTAATGTTTCTACCATTGTAGGTTACATATCTCTTCTCCTGAGCTGCTTTCAGGATTTTCTCTTTGTCTGAGACTTGTAAGTTTTACTATTAGATGTTGGGGTTGTTGACCTATTT
>NW_027886795.1:0-243 GCF_054177405.1 Leptonychotes weddellii | reverse complement strand
CCCGCCTGGAATACAATCTCCTCTTCTTGCCATGGCTCACAGACCCTACCTGATCTCACACTGCACCCCCCCACCTCCTCTCCTGCCCCTTGGGCTCTCCACCCAAGCTCTTTCCTGCCTCGGGGCCTTGGCACATATTGTTCCTCTCTGCTTGGAATGCTCCTCTTCCAGATTTTAGACTCCTTAGGTCCTCTTTATCGCACAGGGTTAGTTCACATCTCCTCCTCAGAGAGGCCTTCCTGC
>NW_027886794.1:0-243 GCF_054177405.1 Leptonychotes weddellii | reverse complement strand
AGACAGGGACCATCACAGTGAATCTCAGCTCTACTGCTGAAAAGCTCTAAGGCCTTGGCTAAATAATTAACTAGATTTCCCCAAGTCTAGAAGTCAGAATTCACAAGCAGATGTAGATGGAGTCACAGAAACTACAGCATCGTACGTGACAATGGTTGTATTATGAGCAGCGTATTTTCAAGTGCAGACCTTACTTACCCGTAGAATCCCTGATGTGTCAGGTGCCAAAGACCAGACTCCGGA
>NW_027886793.1:0-1629 GCF_054177405.1 Leptonychotes weddellii | reverse complement strand
GGGCGCCTGGGTGGCTCAGTCGTTAAGCGTCTGCCTTCGGCTCAGGTCATGATCCCAGGGTCCTGGGATCGAGTCCCACATCGGGCTCCCTGCTCGGCAGGAAGCCTGCTTCTCCCTCTCCCACTCCCCCTGCTTGTGTTCCTGCTCTCGCTGTCTCTCTCTCTGTCAAATAAATAAATAAAATCTTTAAAAAAAAAAATAAAAATAAAAATAACATACATTTTACATAATATTTTTATATATTAAATATATATTATTATAATTTAAATAATTAATATCGGTTACATGTTGAAATAGTAATATTTTAGGCATATCGGGTTAAATAAAATTTACTATTAGAATTCATTTCCCCTGCTTCTTTTTACTTTTTAAATGCAGCCACCAGGAACTTTTTAGATTACAAATGTGGCTCGCATTCTCTTTCTACTGGACAGAGCTGATCTAGAAGGTTCGCAGACATGTAATTGGTTGATTATAAAACAACAAAGGGAGTGCTATAATTTTCCACATCTCCCTAGAGCTGGAGCCTGACATGGAGAGGTCTCCCCAAAGGCAGGCAGGGGAGGTCAGCAGAGGGTCCAGCTGTCTGGAGAGGCTCGAGGAACTAACTGGGGTTGGGGTGAGGAGGTTGGAGTTGGAACCCAAGGCATGGAGTGAACACCAACATACTGGGGTCCAGTGGTGGTTTGAGGGTGTATAAGTCAGCTTTTGCTGTGTAACAAGCAGTCACAAAACTCCAAAGACGTACAAGAATATGCATTTGTTTCTCACTCATGGAGTTTGACTGGGGTTCTGCTGATCTAGGCCGGGCTTGGCTTCTCCCTGACAATTGGGCTCAACTTCAAGGCTGTTCATTTCAGGGCCCAGGCTGAAGAGGCAGCAACTAGCCAGGAGAAGCAGTCACATGATGGTATGGGTTGTGCAAGTGCTTCCAACCCTCAGCTCAGTCACATTGGCTAACATCCCATCAGCCACAGCAAGTCACATGTCTGTGGCCCAGTTCAGCAGCAGGGAAGATTACTCTGCCCTTGTGTATCACGAGTCCAGGGCGAGTCCTAATGGCCAAGCCCTACATCTGTCGGACAGAGGAAAATACTCCTTCCTTGGTGGTGGGGGTGAGGAGGGAGAGAATTCTGTGCAACAATAATCAAATCTATCAATGTGGGGCCACGGTTAGAGGTGGGGTGAGGCAAGTCTGTTCTGAATGACTGGGATGAAAGGAACAGAGGACTCATGGTCCCTGGGAAGGGTGACCATGTAGCTTACGAGTCCTTCTGAGAGTAAAGGGGGGCTATTAGTGATTACATTGGGATAGGGATAAATTGGGATGGTCCCAGCACCACCCTCACTGCAAGCCAAATCCCCAGCACAGATGTGCTCTGTTTTACTGAAATATTTTCTTTCCATTTTTTCTTTAAGAATAAATTTGAGGGGGGCGCCTGGGTGGCTCAGTTGGTTAAGCGACTGCCTTCGGCTCAGGTCATGATCCTGGAGTCCCTGGATCGAGTCCCGCATCGGGCTCCCTGCTCGGCAGGGAGTCTGCTTCTCCCTCTGACCCTCCCCCTTCTCATGTGCTCTCTCTCATTCTCTCTCTCTCAAATAAATAAATAAAATCTTTAAAAAAAAAAA
>NW_027886792.1:0-243 GCF_054177405.1 Leptonychotes weddellii | reverse complement strand
TTTCACCGACTGGTTTTAGAACGTATCAGGGAAGAATGGTTATTTTGTTGTTTCCTAGGAATGCATATGCCACACTGTAAGAAGGGGAACCATCCCTAGTCAGGTGGGCTAGCTTATGCTGTAACAACAAAGAACCCTCAAATCCCAGTGGCTTACCATAACAGAAGTTTATCCATCTCATTCTCCACGTTCACAGTGGGTTGTTAGAGGGTCTGTTCACTCAGGACACAGGCTGACTGAGGC
>NW_027886791.1:0-243 GCF_054177405.1 Leptonychotes weddellii | reverse complement strand
GAATATATGTGGGGGTGGAAAAGCTAGAACTCCCTATGGGGGGTGGGTCATGAATACAATCAAATTTATCTTTACCTTATAAAGCCAAGAAGCAAGGATATTAGCAAACTGATGGCAAGTATGCCCTGCACTTTGATTTATATTCTGAGATACAATCTGCCCATGAAAAATCAACCATGGAGCAGTAATACCAACAGCACTTAGAGGGCAGTGAGTGCTTCGAGAACAAGTGGGCAAACAAAA
>NW_027886790.1:0-243 GCF_054177405.1 Leptonychotes weddellii | reverse complement strand
TACAATATTGGAAGAGAGAGAAACAGGGACTTATTTGTGTGACTCCAAGTAAAACAGCTTATTTTAAGAGTGGAAATAGAAATGGGTAGAACAAGAACCTCCACCATGAGGCCAGGACTATTTGGGAACCCATAGGAAGATACCCCCACCCCCCACCCCAGCCTCATGGGAAATGTGGGGCATCAGCCTCAGGGAGATGAAGTCAGGGAGCTCTTATTTAGGGTGGCTCTAGGAAGCCCCTCA
>NW_027886789.1:0-243 GCF_054177405.1 Leptonychotes weddellii | reverse complement strand
GTCCAGTTAGGAAAAAGGAAGGGAAGAAGGGAGGGAGAAAGGCAGGGAGGAAGCACAGGGAAAAGGAAAAGAAGGAAGAAGGAAGAAAGAGGGTGGGTTTTGCTTGACCCATGGATGAAACTGTGCTGTGAGCTCTACCTCTGTCCCCCTCAGTTCCATCACTTGTGAGTCAGATGGAGAAGGCCCAAACAATGTGCATCGGAGGGCATTATCACTTGTACCATCCTCTGGAACCCTCACAAC
>NW_027886788.1:0-243 GCF_054177405.1 Leptonychotes weddellii | reverse complement strand
TCCCAAGGGAAACGACTATGTATTTTTTTTAATTTCCCAGCTCTACCATCTAGCACACTACTGGAGAAAAGGATATAACTAATAAATACTAATTTAACTTGATGTCATAGTATATATATGATATTAGCAGTGTTTATTTTTCACTTATGGATGATTTAAGGGATTTTTAAGCATAATTCTATTGATAGGTAAATTGTGCCTTAAAGGTTGGAGCTGCAGAGTAACTATCAGTTTTAGAATATC
>NW_027886787.1:0-243 GCF_054177405.1 Leptonychotes weddellii | reverse complement strand
TTTCATTTACTATGCCATCACTCGGCACAAAGAAAGCCAGAACGTGGGATAGAAAGTATCTCTCCTCAGGCTTCAGGGATTCCTGGTGCTGAATGTCCTTGGAAAGATCCACCTCTTCAGCTGTCCAAAAGGAAGCCTCAGCTTTCTCATACATCTGCCAAATATCAAGGTACTCGACAGGGAAGATGACAAAGCGACAGGGTTTTCTCTCAGTAGTGGCTCATCCTCCACGCAGGGGCCAAG
>NW_027886786.1:0-243 GCF_054177405.1 Leptonychotes weddellii | reverse complement strand
ACACAAGCAAGGGGAGTGGGAGAGGGAGAAGCAGGCTTCTCGCAGAGCAGGGAGCCCGATGCGGGGCTCGATCCCAGGACCCTGGGATCATGACCTGAGCCGAAAGCAGACGCTTAACGACTGAGCCACCCAGGCGCCCCTTTAGCTACTGTTCTTAAACAATAACCTCAGCTAGAAAACTGAGGGGAGAAATGGTAAGTGACTTAGGTAATCCTGGTTCCTTGGCCCTAAAACTGTCATAAT
>NW_027886785.1:0-243 GCF_054177405.1 Leptonychotes weddellii | reverse complement strand
TCTAATTTCTCTTTCTACAGTTGCATTGTTAGTGTATAAGAAAACAACTGATTTCTGTGGATTGATTTTGTATCCTGCCACATTACTGAATTGCTGTATGAGTTCTAGTAATTTGGGGGTGGAGTCTTTTGGGGTTTCCACATAAAGTATCATGTCATCTGCGAAGAGAGAGAGTTTGACTTCTTCTCTGACAATTTAAATACATTTTATTTATTTTGTTGTGTGATTGCTGTTGCTAGGACT
>NW_027886784.1:0-243 GCF_054177405.1 Leptonychotes weddellii | reverse complement strand
CTCCAGGATAGGTTTCCTGCATTGGAATTATTAAGGAAAACAAGTCCACATTTTGATACATGTTGCTAAACTGCATTTCAGAAAGGTTGCACCAGTTTACCACCATAAAAATATTTGAGCATATTGTTTTTAACCTACTTTCTCACTGTTTTTAAATCTTTTATCTTTGGTAGTTTGATAAATGACTCATTTGCTTTATCGAAATTTTTTATTGACAAAAGTGAAGTTTTTCTTGTGTTTATG
>NW_027886783.1:0-243 GCF_054177405.1 Leptonychotes weddellii | reverse complement strand
TATGGGTAGTTGTAGTGGTAGGGATTGAGGAAGTTTCTTCTCCTTTTTTTTTAGTGATATAGGAAGCAACATGATAAGCTGAGAGTGAAGATGGAGGAAATATTTGAGGAATGAGAACATTTTTATAGCCTGAATATTTTTACCAAGCACATGATTTATATTCATAAACATTTTAACTTATTATTTTTAAAAATAAAATGTAAAACTAACATAACATAATAAAATAAAAAACAATGCTAGACT
>NW_027886782.1:0-1629 GCF_054177405.1 Leptonychotes weddellii | reverse complement strand
CAAATATCGGTCTTGTTACTAATCCTTTGAGGAGTTGATGTTCCATGACTTTCAGATTGTTAATTGTCAGGGGATCATCAAACGTTTTCTGTGAAATGTACCATTAAAAAATCATTTGCAGCCTAGTGCAATTAGGTTGGTATTATCTAATGGTAGGAACATAGATCTTTGAATCAGGAGGTCTAAGTTTGAATGGCAATTCCACCCCACTTAACAAGCTTTAAGACTGAGCAAGTCATTTAACCTTTCTGAGCCTCATTTTCTCAATAAATGAAGGATAATAATTATACCTATTTGTTAGGATAAAACTAATGTATATAATACAACTTTATAAACTCATACAAATTTAGGTGTTATTTCTCATTTTGGACTCCTGTTTCTACATCAGTCCTCCTGTGCACATGAACTTAAAAAAATAGGCTTTCCCAGCATTGTTGGAACTTTGGTACTTTAAATGGATTTCTCTTTTAAAAAATAATTTGATACTTAAATACAATAATTCTGCCCCCCTCCCAGTAGTGTGCTCCTTTATCCTTGATACAGAGCCATGCATGCGCTATACAACCTGATGGGGTAGAGACAGCTGGATTTTAGTACCTGCTCTCTTCTCAGGCTGTTCTCAGGGAGTTTCCTGTTGATCATTATTAAACTAGAACAAGATGCCTAATAACTGCAGTTGACCCTTGAACAACACAGGTTTGAACTGTGCAGGTCCACTTACATATGTGGCTTTTTTTTTCAATAAATACAACTGCAATACTGTAAATTTATTTTCTTTTTTATTATTTTCTGTAGCTTTATTATATGAATACAGTATAAAATTCATATAACATACAAAATATGTGTTAATCGAGTGTTTCTGTTCATGGTAAGGCTTTCAGTCAACAATAAGCTATTACTAGTTAAGTTTTGGGGGAATCAGAAGTTCAGTGCGGGATTTCAGCTGCATGTGAGAGGGCCTAACCCCTGTGCTGCTCAGGAGTCAGCTAAGTTAGAACAGTAGGACTACTTGATTTCACTGCTTCTTCAAAGATTTTGTTACAGTTGGGAAGAGTTTTGATTTGAAAGCTGACTAAATTTAACTGGTTATTTTCAAATTTTTGGTAACATCCTTTTTCACAAATAGCCAGTGGCACAGTATCACCTTTAAAATTGAAGCAACTTCTGACATTCTGGCTTTTTGTCTTTTTCTATTTAGTGTGAATAAACAAGCCAAATAAGGTACAAAATGACTACTGTGTAGTATCTGGGTAACGTAATTGTGCAAGCATCTTGTTAAACAGTTCAGCTTGATTAAGGCTTACCACATTAATAAGCATTTACACATTAGCTGACCTGTTTTACTTCCACCTTTGTTTCTAGTCCTTACCCATATAGATTTCTCTTAGGCCTCTGGCTCTTCCACCCAAAAGTTTCTCCTAACTGCTAGGAGTAATGCAAATTCGAAATAAGTTAGCTATATAACGGAAACCACCTTTGTGTAAGAGATGGTGCTCTTTGTATACATGATCCCATTTAGTCCTGACTACAACCTGATGAGGTCGGTGGTATTGAAGTAATTTTACAAGTAAATAAGCTTTTTTTTCACCTAGGATATTCTTTCTTGCCATGCTTTTTGTTTTTTTAAAA
>NW_027886781.1:0-243 GCF_054177405.1 Leptonychotes weddellii | reverse complement strand
CTCAGTTTGTTTTTCAGAGTCCATCGTCTCTCATGGTTCGTCTACCCCTCCGATTTCCCCCGCTTCATTCTTCCCCTCCTGCTACCTTCTTCTTCTTCTTCTTCTTTTTTTTTAAGTGAAATTTATGAATATAAACTATACGTGAACGACTTTGACAGGTGGAAATAACACTGAGAAATTATTAAATGGAGGAGGATTTGTACTACACATAAATTTGGGGCCAGATACCCATTTAAAATATGC
>NW_027886780.1:0-243 GCF_054177405.1 Leptonychotes weddellii | reverse complement strand
TACCTCCACAGGTGGGAGAGGGGTTTGAGACCCAGGGCCTCTGCTCAGGCCTCTGCTCTACCTCGGTAGGCTCCTGAACGCCTGAGGAAACCTGGAGGGAAGACTTGGGCCAGAGCCAACATGAAGGACAAAAAAGGTAGCAAGTGTCCGTTAGAGGCCAAGGGAAAGGAGTAGACCAGGCCCAGGACTGCATGTGCCGTCCACTCCCCAGCCGTGAAGGCGTGCCTGGAGGGCCTGAGCCCC
>NW_027886779.1:0-243 GCF_054177405.1 Leptonychotes weddellii | reverse complement strand
GCTGGGCAGGGGGCCTGCTTCTCCCTCTCCCTCTGCCACTCCCACTGCTTGTGCTCTCCTGCTCTCTCTCTGTCAAATAAATAAGTAAAATCTTAAAAAAAAAAAAAAAAGAGATGTATAGTTTTCTTTGAGGGAAGCACCACTTATTTTTTTTATTTTTTTACTGTTATGTTAATCACCATACATTACATCATTAGTTTTTTTTTTTTTAATTTTATTATGTTATGTTAGTCACCATACAAT
>NW_027886778.1:0-243 GCF_054177405.1 Leptonychotes weddellii | reverse complement strand
TAAATAGTAATTTTTAGTAATGATTGTAAAGATTAATTTTATACATTATAATTACATTCTAGAGATTTATGCATTTTTAAGTAGATATATGCTAGATAGTTTTTCTATCACCTTTACCTTGTAGACATTGATCACAATTTCTTCAAAAACCCAGGTCAGGTCTAAAAACTTCCAGAAAATATTCTGTGATGAATTTCAATAGGCTCTGATTATTCTTCTAGCACATCGTTCCACAAAGCCAGA
>NW_027886777.1:0-243 GCF_054177405.1 Leptonychotes weddellii | reverse complement strand
TTGAGGAGGGCACGTTCTGCATGGAGCACTGGGTGTTATGCACAAACAATGAATCATGGAACACTTCATCTAAAACTAATGATGTAATGTATGGGGATTAACATAACAATAAAAAATAAAATGTTTAGAAAAACCTATCAAAGATGTAAAAACATAAAGAAAGAAAGAAGCTTGGCAAAATCCAAATAGGATAATCTGAAAGAAATCAATGCTAAAACATTTGATATTTAAACTTCTAAAAAC
>NW_027886776.1:0-243 GCF_054177405.1 Leptonychotes weddellii | reverse complement strand
TGTAATCCCTCTTTCTCTCCGTTAGACCACGAACATCTGAAACGGATTTGTCCGTGTGTGTGTTGGGGGATGGCATACACATCATTCCTTTCACCCCAGCACGGGCTCACAAACAGGGAAATGGCCATAGTTTATTCCCTGACATATTCAGTGATTCACTGACCATTGATCAAGCACTATATGTATCAGACATGATACCGAAGATGAAAAAAAAACAAACCAAAACCTGAATAAAGCATTGTG
>NW_027886775.1:0-243 GCF_054177405.1 Leptonychotes weddellii | reverse complement strand
AACAACAACAAAATCTAACTTGATGCTATTTACATGAAACTTACCTAAGGCATAAAAGCAGAGAATGGCTGAGAGTAAAAAGACGGAAAATGAGGAGCGCCTGGGTGGCTCAGTCGGTTAAGTGGCTGCCTTCAGCTCAGGTCATGATCCCAGGGTCCTGGGATCGAGCCCCACATCGGGCTCCCTGCTCAGCGGAGAGTCTGCTTCTCCCTCTCCCTCTGCCTGCTGCTCTGCCTACTTGTG
>NW_027886774.1:0-243 GCF_054177405.1 Leptonychotes weddellii | reverse complement strand
ACTTGTCTGAGGTTGCACCAACATTAAGTGATCTGGCTGGGATAGAACCAAGACTAAGTCCTATACTCTCTCTACAACAGCAAGGGATATTCAAAACCCAAGAAAGATGCACTATTTCGGGGCGCCTGGGTGGCTCAGTCATTAAGCATCTGCCTTCGGCTCAGGTCATGATCCCAGGGTCCTGGGATCGAGCCCCACATCGGGCTCCCTGCTCCACGGGAAACCTGCTTCTCCCTCTCCCAC
>NW_027886773.1:0-243 GCF_054177405.1 Leptonychotes weddellii | reverse complement strand
TGGGAACCTGAGCCATGCTGTAATCCCCCCCAAACAAGACTGTGCAGGGCAAGTTAAAGGCCCACCAAAGAGGACTTCATTTGGGATTATAAATAGGATTTTAAAGAGTAATTTGGGGGGCGGAGCAAGATGGCGGAGGAGTAGGAGACCTGGATTTCGTCTCCTCTCAGGAATTCAGCTGGATAGGGATCAAACCATTCTGAACACCTACAAACTCAACAGGAGATCGAAGAAAAGAAGAGC
>NW_027886772.1:0-243 GCF_054177405.1 Leptonychotes weddellii | reverse complement strand
AGCTGGAAAACTCCAACCGAACTTAGAACACTTCTGGCACAGAGTTTTCCCTGTGTTTACTCACAAAAGATGGATGACCTCTTGCAAATTATTTGGCATCTGATGTGATGCAGAAAACAATGAACTAATTTGAGCATCCTAGCTTAGAAGGTTGACTTATTAATCAGGGGTACTAATATCTGAATTCATAGATCACCTTAAATAATCACCATGAAGACTTACAAATGTTTTCAGAGAAAATAG
>NW_027886771.1:0-1629 GCF_054177405.1 Leptonychotes weddellii | reverse complement strand
CAGAAAGGGTTTCTCTAATACCTTCCACGCTTTTTTCAAGCCCAGCTAGTATCTTTAAAGTGATGATTCTGAACTCTGTATCTGACATTGTACTAATGTCCGTATTGAGTAGGTCCCTGGCAGTCGGTACTACCTCTTGTTCTTTTTGTTGAGGTGATTTTTTCCATCTTGTCATTTTGTCCAATGGAGAATAGATGAATGAGAGAACAAAATGCTAACAGGGTAACAACGTCCCCAGAAAATATACTCTAAACAAATCAGAAAATACCTGAAGCAGGGGGAAAAGAACGAGAAAGAGAGAAAAAAGAAAAAGAAAAAGAAAAAGATAAAACAAACAAAAACAGAACAAAACAAAAAAAACAGAATATGATCAAATATGATCAGCCTGGTACATAGATCAGTGTCACACACTAGATTTTGCGTGTATTTCGGTCTGTTAGAAGAAAGTGCCTCCCAAAATTTCAAAGAAAGAATAACTTATATATGTACAAAAATAAGGGTTGATATGATGAAGGGATGGAATATGAATGTAAAGATGAAAATTATACAAAATTTTATAAAAGGAATTGATAAGAATTTGGTTGAAAAGAGAAGAGGATTTAAAAAAAAAAGGGAGAGAATGTAATCAGGTAGGAGGCTAGAACAAAGCCATACACTAGAGATTTAGGGTATATTTTGATCTTTTAGAAGAAACTGTATCTCAAAATTTTAAAGAGAGAACTTATATATATATACCAAAAATAAGGGTAACTACTATGAAGGGATAGAATATGACTCTAAAAATGAAAAATAAAAATTATTTTTTAAAAAGGACTGATAGGATGTTGGTTGAAAAAGGGAAAAAAAAATTAACTTTGAAAGACTCAAGAATCAGGGGGAAAAAAGCCATGAATTCTATGTGCAATATTCCCCAGTTGGAGTTCTGCCGTTCTCATTGATGGGTAAACTTGGTCTTGGCTGGCTGTTCTCGCTGATCTTCTGGGGGAGGGGCCTGTTGCCGCGGTTCCCAAATGTCTTTGCCGGAGGCGGAATTGCCCCGCCCTTGCCAGGTCCTGGCTAAGTAATCTGCTCGGGTTTGCTCTCAGGAGCTTTTGTTCCCTGCAAGCTCTCCGTACAGCCTTGGAGGCCGAGAGTGAAAATGGCGGCCTCCCAATCTCCGCCCCAGAGGAGCCGAGAACTCAGGGCCCCACTCCTCAGTGCGCCCCCAGAGAAAAGCAGTCACTTACTCCCGTCCCCCACGGTCTCCAGCCGCACTCCGTGCTCACCCGGCCTGTGACCGCGCGTTTCTATCTCTGGCACCTGACCCTGTGTGGAGTCTCCAAACCCAGCAGATCCTTGCGGTGCGATCCCGCTCCGGTCGTCCCGGGAGAAGAAGGTGAGTCTCCCCGGATCTGCCGCTTGTTGGGTCCCTGCTGGAGGAGCAGTGGCCTGACTGTGCTGCGGATCACGGTCTATGGCAACCCTGAGCTGAGAGCCCGTGCCTCGGATCCGTCTCTGCAGCCGGCTTCCCCGCTCCGATACCTGGGAGCCCTGCCACACTCAGGCAACCCCGGTCTTCCTGTGACCCCGAGGTTCCTGAGACCACACTGTCCCGTGAGGGTTCCACCCCCCGCTTAGCCACTGGAGCAA
>NW_027886770.1:0-243 GCF_054177405.1 Leptonychotes weddellii | reverse complement strand
GGAAGGCAAATATTTTTTGTGGGAATGAAAATATCTAGTGAAGGGAAAATATTAAAACATAAGCAAGAATAACTGATTTTTTTAAGGAATCTCAACTTAGGGATGTAAATATGAAATGATTTTATTCTAATAATTACCTCCTAATTTCCTATACTAAAGGTGGCCATTTTCTTGGTGAGGGGTTAAAAAAAAAAAAAAAGGACTGTTCGCTCTTCCTTCCAGGTGTCTACAGGTGGCTGTGAT
>NW_027886769.1:0-243 GCF_054177405.1 Leptonychotes weddellii | reverse complement strand
CTCATCGACACTTGATTGCTCCTGAAGGTCCTCCCACCGATGCTCACTGCTGTTGTCCCTTGCCTTAGGATTTACCACCTATTGTCCTCGAAGCTTTTGATGTGAAGGTTATGAGAGCTTTTTCTTCTTAATATCTTACGATAGTTCAGGAAAAAGCCTCTTCTGTTTTACTGACTGTTTTATTGGTCACCTTTCTACCCGTAGGATTCAAAGTTGCAGCAGAGGTCAATCTATTTGGCAGGT
>NW_027886768.1:0-243 GCF_054177405.1 Leptonychotes weddellii | reverse complement strand
CTGGTTTTAGAACATATCAGGGAAGAATGGTTATTTGGTTGTTGTTGTTGTTTCCTAGGAATGCATATGCCACACTGTAAGAAGGGGAACCATCCCTAGTCAGGTGGGCTAGCTTATGCTGTAACAACAAAGAACCCTCAAATCCCAGTGGCTTACCATAACAGAAGTTTATCCATCTCATTCTCCACGTTCACAGTGGGTTGTTAGAGGGTCTGTTCACTCAGGACACAGGCTGACTGAGGC
>NW_027886767.1:0-243 GCF_054177405.1 Leptonychotes weddellii | reverse complement strand
TAAACTTTTTTTTTTTTAGATTTTATTTATTTATTTGACAGAGGGAGACACGGCCAGAGAGAGAACACAAGCAGGGGGAGTGGGAGAGGGAGAAGCAGGCTTCCCGTGGAGCAAGGAGCCCGATGTGGGACTCGATCCCAGGACCCTGGAATCATGACCTGAGCCGAAGGCAGACGCTTAACGACTGAGCCACCCAGGCGCCCTTTATAAGCATCTTAATGAATCATTCTTCAACTTAATTTT
>NW_027886766.1:0-243 GCF_054177405.1 Leptonychotes weddellii | reverse complement strand
TTATTGCCCCTCTAAAGGAGAAAAGTGAGATTAGCTTCCAATTTAATTTAATTCCAACCTGATTACATTTAATTTCTCCCTAACAATAGAAATTAAATACTGAGGAATAAGATTTTGTCTAGGAGTGCTGATTTTGGAGGGCCACAAGTCTTTGTAATATCCAAGGTGTTCTGCCACCCAAGAATTCATTTTTGGCCCCTTGGGAGCCATGTAGTTCCCCCTGAGAATATACTCTAAACAGAG
>NW_027886765.1:0-243 GCF_054177405.1 Leptonychotes weddellii | reverse complement strand
ACATCTGTTTGGGATTCCAGAAGCTGTATTGGATATGTTTCCAAGATACTATAAATTCTTTTTGTCAATTTAGTACAAACTTTCTTTTTTTTAATTTAATTTTTTTTCTCTCTGACATTTTTTATTTTATTATGGTATGTTAATCACATTACTTCATTAGTTTTTGATGTAGTGTTCCATGACTGTTTGTGTATAACACCCAGTGCTCCATTCAATACGTGTCCTCTTTAATACCCATCACCA
>NW_027886764.1:0-243 GCF_054177405.1 Leptonychotes weddellii | reverse complement strand
AGCTGGCCCCAGTGGTCCCCCAACTCCTGTATTCTCACACTGGATAATCCCTCTCCTTAAATGTGGGCTGGACAGAGGACTTGCCTCCAACTAAGAGAACATAGCAAAGTTGATGGGATGTTACTTCTATGATTAGACTACAGAAGATTGTGCTTCCATCTGGCTAGCAGACTTTCGCCCTTGCTGGTTTTGATGATGCGTTGCCATGTTGGAAAAGACCCATGCAAGGCCCCAAGAGGCCTC
>NW_027886763.1:0-243 GCF_054177405.1 Leptonychotes weddellii | reverse complement strand
TCTTCTTTCTTTTTTTCTTTCTTTCTTTCTTTTTTTTCTTTTCTTTCCTTCCTTCCTTCTCTCTCTTTCTCTCTTTCTTTTTCTTTCTCTTCTGTCTCTCTTCTTTCTTTCTTTTTCTTTCTTTCTTTCTTTCTTTCTTTCTTTCTTTCTTTCTTTCTTTCTTTCTTTCTCTCTTTCTTTCTTTCTTTCTTTCTTCTTTCTCTCTTTCTTTCAATACTTTTTAAAATTTTTTAAATTTCTTCT
>NW_027886762.1:0-243 GCF_054177405.1 Leptonychotes weddellii | reverse complement strand
CTCAAATGGCACTTTTTCTAATAATCTTCAATGCTTGGTCTATTAAAAAAAAAAAATGCTTTCAGTCAGGAACAATGAGCTAGAGGTATCCTTCCGAATCCACAAAATTTGTATCAACTGATTCAGGAAGGGATATGGTAGGCTTTGGCTAAGTTACACAAAGGTAATCGCACCCTCAGATAATTGCACCCTCCAGCATTTCCGTGATTTAGACAATTACTTCTCATGCATGCCACACATCCA
>NW_027886761.1:0-243 GCF_054177405.1 Leptonychotes weddellii | reverse complement strand
GCCCGTGAGGAGAGGGGTGAGCACTTCCTCCTCTCCAGAGGGGGTCCTGGGTCAGCACCCGAAGAAGGCCTCCCAACATGAGGCTGGAGCTCAGGCCACCAACACTGCCTTGAAACATTAGTCAGGGGTGTTGGAGCCTCAGGCTGGCCGAGCCACTAGCCCTCCTAGGCTAGGTATCTTGGGCCACCACCTACAGGACCAGTCCTGCTGCCCCTTGTGTCCCCCTCACTAGACAGTGGGCAC
>NW_027886760.1:0-1629 GCF_054177405.1 Leptonychotes weddellii | reverse complement strand
TGGATCCTATTAGCTAGGATTTTGTTGAGTATTTTGGAATCCATATTCATCAGGGATATCGGTCTGAAATTCTCCTTTTTGATGGGGTCTTTGCCTGGTTTGGGGATTAAGATAATGCTGGCCTCATAGAATGAGTTTGGAAGTTTTCCTTCTGTTTCTATTTTTTGAAACAGCTTCAGTAGAATAGGTATTATTTCTTCTGTGAATGTTTGGTAGAATTCCCCAGGGAATCCATCAGGCCCTGGACTCTTGTTTTTTGGGAGGTTTTGGATCACTGCTTCAATCTCGTTACTGGTTATTGGCCTATTCAGGTTGTTAGTTTCTTCCTGTTTCAGTCTTGGCAGCTTATAGGTTTCCAAGAAGGCCCCCATTTCATCCAGATTGCTCAGTTTATTGGCATATAGTTGTTGATAATAATTTCTAATAATTGTTTCTATTTCCTTGGTGTTAGTCGTGATCTCTCCCCTTTCATTCATCATTTATCAATTTGGGTCCTTTCTCTTTTTTTTTTGGATAAGCCTGACTAGTGGTTTATCGATCTTAGGAATTCTTTCAAAGAACCCACTTCTAGTTTTGTGGATCTGATCTACTGTGTTTCTGGTTTCTAATTCATTGATTTCTGCTCTAATTTTAATTATTTCTCTTCTAATGCATGGCTTAGGCATCGTTTGTTCCTTTTTCTCTAGTTCTTTAAGGTGTAGAGTTAGTTGGTGAATTCGGGATATTCTATTTTATTGAGTGAGGGTTGGATGGCTATGTATTTCCCCCTTAGGACCGCCTTTGCAGTATCCCATAGGTTTTGGACCGATGTGTTTTCGTTTTCATTGATTTCCATGAATTGTTTAAGTTCTTCTTTGATTTCCTGGTTGACACAAATATTTTTGAGCAGAGTGGTCTTTAGCTTCCAAGTGTTTGAATTTCTGCCAAATTTTTTCTTGTGATTGAGTTCCAGTTTTAAAGCGTTGTGGTCTGAGAATATGCAGGGAATAATCTCAGTCTTTTGGTATCAGTTGAGACCTGATTTGTGACCCAGTATGTGGTCTATTCTGGAGAAAGTTCCATGTGTGCTTGAGAAGAATGAGTATTCTGTTGTTTTAGGGTGGAATGTTCTATAAATATCTGTGAGGTCCATCTGGTCCAATGTATCATTGTTTCCTTGTTGATTTTCTGCTTAGATGATCTGTCCATTGCTGAGAGTGGAGTATTGAGGTCTCCTACAATTTTTTTTTAAGATTTTATTTATTTATCTGACAGATAGAGACAGCAAGAGAGGGAACACAAGCAGGGGGAGTGGAGGAGGGAGAAGCAGGCTTCCCGCTGAGCAGGGAGCCCGATGCGGGGCTCGATCCCAGGACCCTGGGGCCACGACCTGAGCCGAAGGCAGACGCTTAACAACTGAGCCACCCAGGCGCCCCGGTGTCTCCTACAATTAACGTATTGTTATCAATATAACTCTTTATTTTGGTTAACAGTTGGCTTATGTAGATGGCTGATCCCATGTTGGGGGCATAGATATTTACAATTGTTAGATCTTCTTGTTGGATAGACCCTTTAAGAATGATAGAGTGTCCTTCTGTGTTTCTAAATACAGACTTTAGTTTAAAATCTAATTTGTCTCAGAATTGCTAC
>NW_027886759.1:0-243 GCF_054177405.1 Leptonychotes weddellii | reverse complement strand
AAGCTTTGTGTATGTTTCCTGGAGCATTCTAGTGGAAAGGCACCAGTCAAAAACTCCAGATTGCAATGCTTGTTCTGCCACTCATTAACTATGAGACGTGAACCCAGCACAACAAACTTTCTGAGCCCAGTCTATTTTAAAAATAGCAAAGATATCACCAATTTTACAGGAGTTTCTAGAATAAATGAAGGAATGAAACAGGAAACACTCAGTGCAGTCCATAGTAGGTGCTCAATTTATGTT
>NW_027886758.1:0-243 GCF_054177405.1 Leptonychotes weddellii | reverse complement strand
TCTTTCTTTCTTTCTTTCTTTCTTTCTTTCTTTCTTTCTTTCTTTTACCTACTGTTACATAAATGAGCCAAAGATGGTCTCTATGTTTTGGCTCCTAGACACTGATTTCTTCCCTGCAGGGTAAGATCTATTAGTAACGACTACTAGGGCCAAACTCAAATTTTTACATATCAAATTATTTAAAACACAACCCAAACAAGCAGATTTATAGCCACTTAGGCCCTGATTGCTTTTCATATTCCA
>NW_027886757.1:0-243 GCF_054177405.1 Leptonychotes weddellii | reverse complement strand
CAGAATCCTGAGCTTCGGTACCTTCCACAGAGCTTTCCACATCCGATGAGCCTCCGCAGAGGGGCCGGAGGTGAAAGGGCTGGGGCTGGCTCTTCTTGAGGCCCCATGCAGTTACAGACATGGCCTGTCTGGTGTCTGGGCTGCAGGTCATACCTGGAACGGACGCCGATGTGGCTGTTGGAACCGTGGTGTCAGCTGCTGAGGAGGCCCCAGTGGAGGAAGCAGAGATGGAGAAGGCAGCTC
>NW_027886756.1:0-243 GCF_054177405.1 Leptonychotes weddellii | reverse complement strand
CACACTTTGCCCCAAATATTCATCCAAACTGACAAGCTGAGCACTTTATTCTTAATTGCACTTGCCTTGAAATGAGTTTCCCTTTGAGTAAAAAAGTCCAGTCCTATTCAAGATGGTATCTTATCTGGCGTTTATTCTAGCTTCCTCTTCACCCAACTCCTAAACTGCAGCACCATGAAACGGCCTTTTTTTTTTTTTTAAATGCACTCATTTCCTTATTTTAAGCCAAGCACATTCTTGGCT
>NW_027886755.1:0-243 GCF_054177405.1 Leptonychotes weddellii | reverse complement strand
AATGGTTGTATAGTATGCAACTCCATCATCCTGGCATATGATCTCATCCTCAAGTTCACCTTGTGGTTCAAGATGGCTGTGAAGCTCTAGGCATCACATCTGCATTCTAGATAGCAAAAGAGGGATGCATCAGTCAAAAAGGTTTGACCTCAAGCTGACAGAGCTCATTTTTTTTTTTTATAGAATGGTTTTTTTTTTTTATTCTTATGTTAATCCCCATACATTACATCATTAGTTCTAGAT
>NW_027886754.1:0-243 GCF_054177405.1 Leptonychotes weddellii | reverse complement strand
TTAGCTGACTTAGCTACTAACTGCTGGAAGCATACATTTGTACATTTTTGAATGAAATATGGATATGTATCAGAAGTCCTAAAAAGAATCCATATCTTTTTATATTGAAAATACACTTCTGGGGCGCCTGGGTGGCTCAGTTGGTTAAGCGACTGCCTTCGGCTCAGGTCATGATCCTGGAGTCCCGGGATCGAGTCCCGCATCGGGCTCCCTGCTGTCAGCAGGGAGTCTGCTTCTCCCTCT
>NW_027886753.1:0-243 GCF_054177405.1 Leptonychotes weddellii | reverse complement strand
AATGTCTTTGCTCATAAAGATTTACTAATGTTAAATAAATAAGCAAATTAATAATAAGAAAAAAGGAACATTCCATCATTACAAAGTTCTGATGTTGAAACTGACATAATAGGTTCAGGTCTGAGTATAAGCTAGTGAGTTTCATACATAGTGGAAGCTGATGTATGACATCTCACTGTTACATACTTAACCTTTACAACCCATGCCCAGTTTAGCCACAGGGGAATCTGGTCTATTAGATTG
>NW_027886752.1:0-243 GCF_054177405.1 Leptonychotes weddellii | reverse complement strand
CCACTCTGTACCCTGCTCTGAGATATCTGAACCCTTGCGGTTGGTTGGTACAATGTATGGAGCAGTTTCTTCCTCATTCTTCCTGGGATACATATTAGATACTGTGTATTAGATAAGCAGATGCTACAGTAATTTAGGCAATACCTAAAAGACCAAAAAGAATTAGATGAGAATGCATTGTTTAAAAATTAGAAGAAGAAAGAATTCACTCCATAAATCCCAGGACTTCTCTTTCATTTCTAA
>NW_027886751.1:0-243 GCF_054177405.1 Leptonychotes weddellii | reverse complement strand
TTAGGTATTTGCTCGTGACTCACTATTACAAATATGTTTGGATGTATTCTTTTTTTTTTTTTTTTTAAAGATTTTATTTATTTATTTGAGACAGAGAGAATGAGAGACAGAGAGCATGAGAGGGAGGAGGGTCAGAGGGAGAAGCAGACTCCCTGCCGAGCAGGGAGCCCGATGCGGGACTCGATCCCGGGACTCCAGGATCATGACCTGAGCCGAAGGCAGTCGCTTAACCAACTGAGCCAC
>NW_027886750.1:0-243 GCF_054177405.1 Leptonychotes weddellii | reverse complement strand
AATCCACCCAAAGTGAAAAATGCTATTATACTAAGTGAGAAGCCTACTTATCTACCTGGTCAGAGCGCCCGTTATGAATGCATCAAACCTTTTGAACTGTTTGGGGAAGTAGAAGTGATATGTTTAAATGGGACCTGGACACAACCCCCTCAGTGTGCAGGTAAAGTATCTTATTTCCCCTCAAATTTTAGAGAATATACTAAGGACTGGATATGTCAATATAAATATATAATGACATAGTTC
>NW_027886749.1:0-1629 GCF_054177405.1 Leptonychotes weddellii | reverse complement strand
GATGTCAGGGGAAGTTGAAAGAAGGTGCCAATAAAGACAGAAAAGACAGAATGGGGAACTGGTTCATGTCAAAGAAATGTCCCAACTTTATGTATTTTAAAAACGGCCAGCTTTGACTACAGTGAGAAGTCTGCCCATCCCAGGTAGCAAACCTTGACACGCTCCAAAGATGGAAGACCGTGAAGGCGGGAATGCTGAGACTCTTCACATACCACCTGATAGAGTACTAGTATAGTACCTGTGTATTGTAGTCATTTACTTGTCTGGTCTCTCCTGCCAGACTGTGCCCTTCTTAGAGCTAGAGATTGAGACTTGGTCCCTTTGTAGCCTCTGACACATGGTGGGCTGTTCGTCTGAAGGGGCTCCACTGGAGTTCTGGAGTCTGCCTTATTCCATTCTCTGTACTGGTTGAACTGATGACTCCTTATTACTGTAGATAATCAATCAAATATCTGGATATTTTAAGCAAAAATAGAAGATGTAGTCTTACAAGATTGACAGGAAGAATGAAGAACCAGGGCTGGGAGGCACAGGCCCAGGCAGGTCCATGGGTGTCTTTAGTAAGACCTGTTCAGTAGTCTTCCCCACTGAGGCCTAGAATGAATTAACTCCAGTGGTTTCCTTGGAGTCTGAGGCCCTGTGGTAATTCAGATCCCTGGGAGAGAGGTTGAGCGGAGCTTTGCCTATGGCCATCCCCTGATTATACTGAGAGGAGAGACTCAAATGGAAGAAACATCCCGAAACTCTTGGCTTGAGTAATGGGAAAGCCAGCATACAGTTAGAAAGGAGGAAATGAAGCCTGGGCATCCGAAGCATGCTTCAGTAATTTTCTTAATTGGGCAATGGATAAGATGAAAAACATTAGCTCGGATTTGGCCCCATACATGAGGCAGACCCTTATGGTGGAAACAGCTGCAAACATAATGTCATAATAGCAGCTTAAAGCAAAGGTGTTGGAGTCAGAAAAACCGGGTGAAAAATCCAGTTCCATCATATGGATTGTGTGACCCAAAGCAAGTCATTTAACCCATCTCAGGCTCAGTTTCTTACTTTGTAAGAATAGAGATTCACAGATTTGTGGTCAGGATTAAATGAAATAATGTGCATGAAGGACTTACCCAAGCACCATCCCTAAGTGCCAGAATTATTATTAAATTATTAAAACTTCGTTAGACTGTCAACTCTGAAATCTGCTGTCATCTGTCACTGCCGATTCCTCAAAATGAGCAGGATGAACAACAAGCCTTCTGAGCTGTTGCCCAGTTGATATTATACATGCGGACACATTTGTTTTTAGGAAGACTTCATTAATGGTCTTTTTATGAATAAGTGCACAATTCATCTAATACATAGCTTCCATGTCATCTCAAGGAACACTGAAGTCCCTGAATGAGTGCCTTAAGCCCTTCCTAGAAGCTTGCAGTCTGTTGCCATGGAATAGCTCTTTGAAGGTTCAGGAAACTATAAATGACACATGCTCCATGGTGGAAATGAAGATGGGGCTTAGGGACATAGCACAGTACCATGTGAGAGGAAATTATAGTGAACATAATTGCAATCAGCCTCCTGCCTAAATATATTAGAACCTGTGATAGCTTAGTTAGCATTACACGTGTTAAGACATACCAC
>NW_027886748.1:0-243 GCF_054177405.1 Leptonychotes weddellii | reverse complement strand
ACCTAACACACATCTTAGCAACTGGCACTTAAAGACATGACATCACATCCCAGTGGAGATCTTCCTATTTCCTGACTTGTTCACGGTATTGCTTTGGTCTTACCATAGGACTTTTTTCCCCTTAGGAACTGAAATTTGATGGTTCAATTGGTGGTTCACTAGATTTCTGTACCTGAGTAATGTTTTCAGCTGAAGACTATTCAGATCACCTGGGAGCTTTTTGTTTGCAGTCCTTAGCTGATG
>NW_027886747.1:0-243 GCF_054177405.1 Leptonychotes weddellii | reverse complement strand
CAAAGGAATTGGAGCATATTAACTACTTTGATTAAAAAACAAAGAAGAGGGGCACCTGGGTGGCTCAGTCGTTGGGCGTCTGCCTTCGGCTCAGGTTCTGATCCCAGGGTCCTGGGATCGAGCCCCGCATCGGGCTCCCTGCTCGGCGGGGAGCCTGCTTCTCCCTCTCCCACTCCCCCTGCTTGTGTTCCCCTCTCGCTGTGTATCTCTCTGTCAAATAAATAAAATCTTAAAAAAAAAAAA
>NW_027886746.1:0-243 GCF_054177405.1 Leptonychotes weddellii | reverse complement strand
TTTTTTTTTTTTAAAGATTTTATTTATTTATTTGAGAGAAAGAGAATGAGAGACAGAGAGCACGAGAAGGAAGAGGGCAGAGGGAGAAGCAGACCCCCTGCTGAGCAGGGAGCCCGATGCGGGACTCGATCCCGAGACTCCAGGATCATGACCTGAGCCGAAGGCAGTTGCTTAACCAACTGAGCCACCCAGGCGCCCAGAGCAGGTGATTCTTGATCTGGGGGTTGTGAGTTTGAGCCCCAT
>NW_027886745.1:0-243 GCF_054177405.1 Leptonychotes weddellii | reverse complement strand
TATTAGATTGCCCCTAATTGTCACTCTTTTAACTATATAAAAAGGGATGGGAGAAAGGGAGGGAAGGAAGTGGGGAGAGAGAGAGTTCCAACCATATCTTGAGCTTCCAAATTATCTTTCTTACAGTTAACTGTTCTATTCAGACACCAAACTAATATAATTAGCCACAATTAACTCATACTTTTGCTCTCCTTTCTTTCGCTGGGAAGATTTTACCAGTGCACAGTTTAAATTTTCCAAGGC
>NW_027886744.1:0-243 GCF_054177405.1 Leptonychotes weddellii | reverse complement strand
AGAGAGACACAGCGAGAGAGGGAACACAAGCAGGGGGCGTGGGAGAGGGAGAAGCAGGCCTCCCGCTGAGCAGGGAGCCCGATTCGGGGCTCAATCCCAGGACCCCGGGATCATGGCCTCAGCCGAAGGCAGACGCTCAATGACCGAGCCACCCAGGCGCCCCTGAAGGCACGTTTTCTAGAGCTGATCAGGTCACCATGTTCAGAAAAGAAACATCTAAAGGAAGCTTCTTTCTGACAGTTG
>NW_027886743.1:0-243 GCF_054177405.1 Leptonychotes weddellii | reverse complement strand
GTAGTTTCTAGATTAGTGCTGCTTTCTTAGTCATGACGGTAACCGAATCTGTTAATAAATGGTGCTTAGAGCTGATCATCTTCAAAAATTTATATATATTTTTAAATTACCTAATTATAAGGTCATTTCACTGGTAAGTTTTCAGATTAGGTTTCATATTAGAAATATGATTTGGCTTTATAAATGATAGGAGAAAATTTGTTCTTAATTATTCTGAGATAACTAAAATTTATGTTGTGTGTG
>NW_027886742.1:0-243 GCF_054177405.1 Leptonychotes weddellii | reverse complement strand
ATAAAGATTTACTAATGTTAAATAAATGAGCAAATTAATATGCAAAATTAATAATAAGAAAAAAGGAACATTCCATCATTACAAAGTTCTGATGTTGAAACTGACATAATAGGTTCAGGTCTGAGTATAAGCTAGTGAGTTTCATACATAGTGGAAGCTGATGTATGACATCTCACTGTTACATACTTAACCTTTACAACCCATGCCCAGTTTAGCCACAGGGGAATCTGGTCTATTAGATTG
>NW_027886741.1:0-243 GCF_054177405.1 Leptonychotes weddellii | reverse complement strand
AATCTTTAAAAAAAAAAATAAAGTGTTTGATTAACATAGGGTAGAACACATCTGACAGAAGATGGTGCCTGGGGGAGATCGTATTTTCTTCCAATTGTCAATATACAGTGTTTTCATTGTTTCCTATCATCTAGTGCAGTTGAAAAAATGAATGGTAGTTGAGTTTCTCTCCTTTGTTAACTTCTCCTGTCTACAAACTTTAAAGACTTTTCCTTATTTTTAAAATTCAGCAACTTTATTAGA
>NW_027886740.1:0-243 GCF_054177405.1 Leptonychotes weddellii | reverse complement strand
TAGCTGACTTAGCTACTAACTGCTGGAAGCATACATTTGTACATTTTTTGAATGAAATATGGATATGTATCAGAAGTCCTAAAAAGAATCCATATCTTTTTATATTGAAAATACACTTCTGGGGCGCCTGGGTGGCTCAGTTGGTTAAGCGACTGCCTTCGGCTCAGGTCATGATCCTGGAGTCCCGGGATCGAGTCCCACATCGGGCTCCCTGCTGTCAGCAGGGAGTCTGCTTCTCCCTCT
>NW_027886739.1:0-243 GCF_054177405.1 Leptonychotes weddellii | reverse complement strand
GAATTTTCTTTTCATGTTAATACATATTGGGGAAGAGGGGACAGTGTTCTCCTTCTTTCCACATTCCTACCACAGCAAAGAGAAGAGGGAGCATCTCCTCTCCCTTGGAGAGTGTTGGAGGGACTGCAGCCTTCTGTCTTTTTTTTCTCTACACATACCTACTTGCTGGGCAGAGACAGCACTTAAAAAAAAAAAAAAAAGATTTATTTGAGAGACAGAGTGCGTGCATGCACAGGTGTGAGC
>NW_027886738.1:0-1629 GCF_054177405.1 Leptonychotes weddellii | reverse complement strand
TGCAGATCCCTGAAAAGCATCAACCAAGTGAGGGGTTCTATCTACCAGACAACCTGTTATTCAAAACTTCCTCTTGCTGGGCTGGATTATCCCCCCAAATTTTACCCTTCAATTGCTTGATTTGAAAGTTCACTTCCTTTTCACACAACCACATTCCTGCAGACTCTTTTTTGAGCCATCAAAGAATATAGATATGTCCTGCTTAGATAATATCTGTTATTAAAGCAAGAGCTAAACGTTTCTAGGTTTGAGTACAGGGGAGAAGAAGTAGGGTGAAGGGGAAGAAGGGAAGCAAAGTGAGATAACACAGGAAGGTGATAAATACAATGATATCAAATTAGAAAAATACTGTAATTCATGGCAATTTACCTTGATACCCCTATTTTGTAATACAGCACCTCCAAATAGAAAATTGGATTCTTTAATATACCTCCAGGATATTTCAAGTTACAAGAACAACAATTTCACCTATAAAATATAGAAAATTGACCCAAAGGTTAATTTGGATAGAGTGTTGTATAGATAAGGCTAAATATAGATAAGGTTAAATTTTCCACTTCCTTTCTTTATTTAAATGACTCCATTGATCAAAAGGAAGAGTATTTTTCTTAAAGAATATGCTTATACAGTGCCTCACAAATGAATTTTTCATTCATGTTCTCATTCAATGGTGAGATGATAGGCATTGCAAAAATAAAAAGATGAACAGAAATGATAACTGTCTTCATTGTTTACAATATTCAAAATAAATATGCTAGATACTGTACATTGGTGCAATAATACCCATGTTAACCAATGTGGTTAATATTTGTTGCATGCCTATCATGTGTTAAATGTTTTGTTTGACCTCCGGATTGCAGCAGTGAACAAGATAGACAAGGATCCTGGACTCAACAAGTTTACCTTCTAAACAAGGAGCTTTGGGAGGAGATAGAAGAGAGTAGATGCTGGCTAATTTGAATTGAAAGGTAAAGGGAGATGTGTTCTATTGGGCTAAGGAAGTGGTTGGAGAAATTGGAGAAGGCTGGTTAGCCAAGGCAACATGTGCTTTAAAGTTTGACAGCTAAAGAGGAATTCACCAGCTAATGGGAGAGGAGGACATGGAAACCAGGACACAGAACAAAACAACAATGCAGAGATGAGAAAGTACCTAACATCTTCAGAGAATGGGGAGTCATCTGACACAGCTAAGGCATTGGAGATTGAGACCAGGTTCTGAATAATATTAAGTGCCTTGCAGAGGGATTTAGAAGACTCCAAGTATTTCTAATCAACCAGAAAAGAATTTTTTTTTAAAAAATCTGTTAATAGCCATAGATAACAGAACATTCAGCATATCATGGATTACTTGATTAACCAGTATAACCCATACTCAATCTCGATAATAAGCAAGTAAAATAAGTAAAATGGGTTTGTGCTGTGGAACAAGATTTATTCTTTAACTAAAAAGTTCTGGCTCATCATTTTTCCAAAGAAGACATCCTAATGGCCAACAGACACATGAAAAAGTGCTCAACATCACTCGGCATCAGGGAAATCCAAATCAAAACCTCAATGAGATACCACCTCACACCAGTCAGAATGGCTAAAATTAACAAGTCAGGAAATGACAGATGTTGGTGGGGATGC
>NW_027886737.1:0-243 GCF_054177405.1 Leptonychotes weddellii | reverse complement strand
GTGGACGGAAGCGCTATCCCTCGGGGAGCCCTAGGCACAGCCCGCCTGTTGGAACAAGCCTGCCCTCTGAGTCGGGTTAGCATCCCGAGTGCACCAGACTCTGCACATTTCCACAGGAGATGAGCCCTGGCCGCCTGGACGGGGGTGGGGACCCGGGTGTGACAGGACACTGTTGTTCTGTGCATGAATTCATGAGGAAGCCCGGTCACAGGAAGAGTCAAAGTCCAGCCCTTTACGGGCCAC
>NW_027886736.1:0-243 GCF_054177405.1 Leptonychotes weddellii | reverse complement strand
CCTCAAAGCCTCATACTGCCCTCACAATGCTGCCCTAAGAGAAAAGGAATATTACACTCTCATGGGCCCAGTTACAGGGAGAATGTTACTAGTTTTAAGAATATGGCCTTTCCCCAAAGAATCTGTACTCAGAAAACTATAAAATACTCATGAAAGAAAGTGAGGAAGACACAAAGAAATGGAAAAACGTTCCATGCTCATGGATTGGAAGAACAAATATTGTGACGATGTCAATGCTACCTA
>NW_027886735.1:0-243 GCF_054177405.1 Leptonychotes weddellii | reverse complement strand
CGCCAATTCCCTATATTTGGGAGATGTTCTGAGCTCTAGCTCAATAAGGCACAGTATTGCCAAGTCTGGGAACAGCTGAACTAGGGGACTGGGTCAAGGAGGGGAGCCTGCTATCTGCTGAGTGGGCCATCTGGCTTGTTCAAGTGCTAATGGTCTTGTTACCTTCCAGAGGCTGACCTACAGAGAGGATAAAAGCCATAATGCCGCTATCACTTCCCGAGATACCCTATCAATTCAAGTGGT
>NW_027886734.1:0-243 GCF_054177405.1 Leptonychotes weddellii | reverse complement strand
CTTGTTTTTCTCTCTCTTTTGGTCCTTAAAAATCAGTAAGAAATTAAAAAAAAATAATTTTCACTAAAATTATATAAAACTGAGATTTTCAGAAAAAGGAAACAAAATTAAAAGCATTGCATACATATGCCAGACAATTTTACACATAATAATGGTTTTGAAATGAGAAAATGCTTTCAGTATAGGGATGTATGACTCAAATCTGGTCAAATAATTAGCATATCCTTATCTAAACAAACATGA
>NW_027886733.1:0-243 GCF_054177405.1 Leptonychotes weddellii | reverse complement strand
GCTGTTCTGACTCACACCGACCACATGGGGATACTGACCGCTTGAAATACAGCTAGTACAACTAAGTTTATAATTATATTTAATTTTAATTAAGTAATAAGGAGACTTGGAATCTTATGTGTATACACACACACACACACACATATACATGATAAAGATCTATGTCCTTTAGTTTCCCTTGGATTTTTTTTTTTTTATTTTTTTATTTTTTATTTTTTTTTTAAGATTTTATTTATTTATTTG
>NW_027886732.1:0-243 GCF_054177405.1 Leptonychotes weddellii | reverse complement strand
AGCTGGCCCCAGTGGTCCCCCAACTCCTGTATTCTCACACTGGGTAATCCCTCTCCTTAAATGTGGGCTGGACAGAGGACTTGCCTCCAACTAAGAGAACATAGCAAAGTTGATGGGATGTTACTTCTATGATTAGACTACAGAAGATTGTGCTTCCATCTGGCTAGCAGACTTTCGCCCTTGCTGGTTTTGATGATGCATTGCCATGTTGGAAAAGACCCATGCAAGGCCCCAAGAGGCCTC
>NW_027886731.1:0-243 GCF_054177405.1 Leptonychotes weddellii | reverse complement strand
TTACATTATTGCCCCTCTAAAGGAGAAAAGTGGGATTAGCTTCCAATTTAATTCCAACCTGATTACATTTAATTTCTCCCTAACAATAGAAATTAAATACTGAGGAATAAGATTTTGTCTAGGAGTGCTGATTTTGGAGGGCCACAAGTCTTTGTAATATCCAAGGTGTTCTGCCACCCAAGAATTCATTTTTGGCCCCCTTGGGAGCCATGTAGTTCCCCCTGAGAATATACTCTAAACAGA
>NW_027886730.1:0-243 GCF_054177405.1 Leptonychotes weddellii | reverse complement strand
CTCTCATTCTCTCTGTCTCAAATAAATAAATAAAATCTTTAAAAAAAAAAAAAAAATGCTTTCAGTCAGGAACAATGAGCTAGAGGTATCCTTCCGAATCCACAAAATTTGTATCAACTGATTCAGGAAGGGATATGGTAGGCTTTGGCTAAGTTACACAAAGGTAATCGCACCCTCAGATAATTGCACCCTCCAGCATCTCCGTGATTTAGACAATTACTTCTCATGCATGCCACACATCCA
>NW_027886729.1:0-243 GCF_054177405.1 Leptonychotes weddellii | reverse complement strand
TAGCCTGGTGGTGGGTATTGAGGAGGGCACATTCTGCATGGAGCAAGTGCCGCTCTGGGTAAGTATTCCACTGCTGTCACTCTAGCTGACCACTGGGCAGTGGAACATGGATGAAGATAGATCCTTCTGAGGGGTTGGAGTTCTAGAACAGAGAGAAGCTATGCGCTACTTCTCTTAAGTTCATGGGAGGCACGAGGTCCTAAAAATTCTGTGTCCATGGCAAAGGAGAATATACTTTGATAC
>NW_027886728.1:0-243 GCF_054177405.1 Leptonychotes weddellii | reverse complement strand
CGATCCAGGGACTCCAGGATCATGACCTGAGCCGAAGGCAGTCGCTTAACCAACTGAGCCACCCAGGCGCCCCGGATTGTTTTATTTCTGTACTTCCTTTCCACAATACAAGGTGAAAATGGTAGTTTACCGTCTTGTGGTTTCTGCTCCTGTCTTCATTACCTCTTAGAGAAAAAGACTAAAGTATCCCTTGATCCTCGCTGTCCCAGACCCACGGAGCTGCCTTGTGTCAGGATACACCTG
>NW_027886727.1:0-1630 GCF_054177405.1 Leptonychotes weddellii | reverse complement strand
AACGGGAGCCTGCTCCTTGGTCAGTTACAGGTAGAGACTAACCAGGTGAGTTGTCCCACGAAGGAAACTTGACTTGCAGCAGATGAGGAGACCTCAGGGAGTAACTTCAAATGCGCTGCTCCCCTGCCGGGTGTGATGGGCTTCTTTCATTCAGGGTTAGGATGAATATTCAGAGGGGAGCTTGGGCATTGCCTGTAAAGGTGTTTTAGGATTTCTTTTCCTTTAGTGCCTGTGGTTCTTGGTCACGCCTTTTCGAAGAATGAGGAGGTAGATCAGAGGAAGAGTGGTGGGCAGCAAAGCAGTATTTATTGAGCAATAGTATAAAGCTCCCAGAGAGGGTGGGGGATCTGAGAGGGTTGCCCTTGGAGTTTCTAAGTTTAGGGGTTTTTTAGGAACTCTTTGGCAGAACTATCTTAAGCAACCAGGGTGTGCCCAGTGGTGCCAGTCCGGGCTTTGATCACACATCTGTCTACCTGTTAGGTTAATGTTTAGGTGCTGATGGTCTTTTTGGGCTGACACCTGTGGGCTTATGTCTTAACTGCCTCTCCGTCGTGATAGTGACAAATGCTTTGTAGTTAATTGCTTCATTTTGGGACATTTTGCTGAAGTCATTTCTGCAAAGACTGCAACACTGAATGCTAATGTGGTCCTGTCTAAGCTGCAAAACAGGATGTTAGTGTGGTTTTGTCTTAGCTGTCCCCGCTCCCTATCTTCTCGTTGGGGACCCTGGCTCTGACTGCCTGACTGTCCTAACACTAACTCCTAACAAAGGCAGGCATAAGGTTGCCCAGAGGTAGTTAGAAAGCATTCCTAGAACACCTGCATCCAAGGTGAGGGTAATGAAGCCAGTGCTCCTCTGGGGGGCTGAGACTTCACATTTTAATCGCGCAGAGGTGACTGTTGGGAGTGGGGAAGAGGCGAAGGGCCTGCTCTGAGAGCCGGGATCCACTGCTTGGGGTTTTGGGCTCTTATCTCGGGGAAGGAATGCAGGACTTCGCTTACTTTTGAAGCAGCGATGAGAGATGTATTGTCTCTGATGCGGTTTGGCTCTTTCCAGGCCTGGTAGAGACTGTTAGTCTTTGCGTTCCCTTTGTTCTCTTAAAATTTTTAAGGACTGAGGTTTTGTTGTTCTTGTTTGTTTTTTCTTTTCTTTATGATTCTGACAGTACTAGGACGTTGTGCAGGTGTGTCCTAGGGCGGTTAGAACCCGTAAGGCTTAGAGGGAGGAAGATAGGTGGGGGCCTAAAATGATCTCTTTCCGGGCACCCCCTAGCCCTCAGAGCTTGCAGGGGGACCCACGGTGGACCCGGAACCCGTCCACCTGAGTTCACTCCTTCGTGAATCAGAAACTACACCGGGTTGAGTTGTTCCACCTGGAAAACTATTAGCAGAGATAAGGAGATCTCCGGGAATGGCTTCCAAAGCCTTGATTCCTGGGGGCAGGTGGATGGGCGCCTTTTGTTTAGCGGTAGATGGATCTTTACATGGACAGTCTTGTCCTCTGTAGAGGCGGGCCTGAGGTGGGTTTCTTGTGCTGTGTGGGCGCAGCCGGCTGCTGGTCCCCACTGGCTCACGCTCACTGCTCCTCCCGCATGTGTCCGGAGAGGCTCTTGCAAGCGGGGTGAGTCCG
>NW_027886726.1:0-243 GCF_054177405.1 Leptonychotes weddellii | reverse complement strand
AAAAAAGAATGAAATCTTGCCATTTGCAAAACATGGACAGAGCTAGAGAGTATAATGTTAAGTGAAATAAGTCAGTCAGAGAAAGACAAATACCATATGATTTCACTCATGTGGAATTTACGAAACAAAACAAATGAGCAAAGGAAAAAAAAGAGAGAGAGAGACAACCAAGAAACCGACTCAGCTATAGAGATCAAACGGTTGGCTACCAGAGGGGAGGTGGGTGGGGGAATGGGGAAAATA
>NW_027886725.1:0-243 GCF_054177405.1 Leptonychotes weddellii | reverse complement strand
TATGAGCAGCACCCACATGTGAAGCCTTAAACCTCCCCAACCTACCCATCAATTCTCTCACAACAACATCCACGGATTATCTACGAAGGTCATCAATCCTCCTCACAGGAACCTCTCACTGTAAACAGACTACTTGGTCTCCTACCTTACCTCCACACTTAGGTATGGGCCAATTTTTCCTCACAAAACCAACACCGCGTTCACTTTCAGCAGTGAATGCTAACTTTCTCTCCCTTCCAGAGA
>NW_027886724.1:0-243 GCF_054177405.1 Leptonychotes weddellii | reverse complement strand
ACATCTGTTTGGGATTCCAGAAGCTGTATTGGATATGTTTCCATGATACTATAAATTCTTTTTGTCAATTTAGTACAAACTTTCTTTTTTTTAATTTAATTTTTTTTCTCTCTGACATTTTTTATTTTATTATGGTATGTTAATCACATTACTTCATTAGTTTTTGATGTAGTGTTCCATGACTGTTTGTGTATAACACTCAGTGCTCCATTCAATACGTGTCCTCTTTAATACCCATCACCA
>NW_027886723.1:0-243 GCF_054177405.1 Leptonychotes weddellii | reverse complement strand
AACCTGAAATTGAACCCCACACCTGAACTCTGAACCAAGCCCTGAATCCAAGCCCTGAACCACAAACCCAAACCCTGAACCCGAACTCTGAGTCATGAGCCCTGAACCCAAACCCCAAATTTGACCTTGAACTTTATCCCCTAAGCCCTAAGTCTTATACCCTAAATCATAAGCCTAAAGCCCTAAACTCTAACTCTAACCAGTACCGTCACCCTCATCCAAAACCCTCACCCTCACCCTGAT
>NW_027886722.1:0-243 GCF_054177405.1 Leptonychotes weddellii | reverse complement strand
CGTGAACACGTGGCCTTCCCCTGGAACCCCCACCTGCTCCATCCTCCACCTGCAGCCCCTGGCAGGTGCTCCCGCGGAGACCCGCCCCACCCCATCCCCCTGCACCCCTGCCCCGCCCCACTGCCCTCAGACGGGACGCCCCAGCACACGGTGTGCCCAGGAGCCCTCCGGGGTCCCCTCCGCTCCTCTCTGTGCTTCTGTGATGTCCCTGTATCATCTCCTGTCCCCGTTAGCCGTTTGCGG
>NW_027886721.1:0-243 GCF_054177405.1 Leptonychotes weddellii | reverse complement strand
TTCCCCCCACTCCTGCCCTGCCCAGACCCAATGCTCTCTGCACGGAGTGGGAATTCCAAAGAAAATGTCCCACGCCTGGGATCGTCCCTATCCCAACAGTCCAGTCTCCACCTACCACTTCTACAGTAAAGGAGGAGTTCATATCCTAGCGAAGGCAGGGGAGATACAGTGAGGTGAACGGGAGAATCACAGTTTGAGGTCAGCAGAGACACACTCCTGAATCTTTGAAGATGAAGGACAACT
>NW_027886720.1:0-243 GCF_054177405.1 Leptonychotes weddellii | reverse complement strand
CTCAGATCTGTACCTCTGAAACAAATAATGCAATATATGTTAAGAAAAAAAAAAGAAGAAGAAGGTAGCGGGAGGGGAAGAATGAAGCGGGGGAAATCGGAGGGGTAGACGAACCATGAGAGACGATGGACTCTGAAAAACAAACTGAGGGTTCTAGAGGGGAGGGGGGTGGGAGGATGGGTTAGCCTGGTGATGGGTATTGAGGAGGGCACGTTCTGCATGGAGCACTGGGTGTTATGCACA
>NW_027886719.1:0-243 GCF_054177405.1 Leptonychotes weddellii | reverse complement strand
ATACTATATCCAGCTAGGCTGTCATTGAAAATAGAAAGAGAGATAATAAGCTTCCAGGACAAACAAAAACTAAAAGAATTTGTGAACACCAAACCAGCCCTACAAGAAATCTTGAAAGGGGTCCTCTAAGCAAAGAGAGAGCCTAAAAGTAACATAGACCAGAAAGGAACACAGACAATATACAGTAACAGTCACCTTACAGGCAATACAGTGGCACTAAATTCATATCTTTCAATAGGTACC
>NW_027886718.1:0-243 GCF_054177405.1 Leptonychotes weddellii | reverse complement strand
GTTTCTATCATTAATAAAGTTATGGCTTCTTGTTGGATGAACTCAAAAAAAAAAAAAAAGAATAACAAGTGAAGGATTATACACCTTCCTTAGGGATACGATGTATGCTGTCCAATAATACTAAATTTTGCATTTAAATTTGTAATTTTAGTGTTTTCATAATAAGCATTGTTTTACAATATTTGTTTCTGGAGCCTGAATTTTAAGCATTCTGTTTTATGCCACTGATTTAATTAGGCAAGA
>NW_027886717.1:0-243 GCF_054177405.1 Leptonychotes weddellii | reverse complement strand
AATCCACCCAAAGTGAAAAATGCTATTATACTAAGTGAGAAGCTTACTTATCTACCTGGTCAGAGCGCCCGTTATGAATGCATCAAACCTTTTGAACTGTTTGGGGAAGTAGAAGTGATATGTTTAAATGGGACCTGGACACAACCCCCTCAGTGTGCAGGTAAAGTATCTTATTTCCCCTCAAATTTTAGAGAATATATTAAGGACTGGATATGTCAATATAAATATATAATGACATAGTTC
>NW_027886716.1:0-1630 GCF_054177405.1 Leptonychotes weddellii | reverse complement strand
AGCGCTGTGAATTGTGCAAGACTGTTGAATCACAGATCTGTACCTCTGAAGCAAATAATACATTATATGTTAAAAAAAAAAAAGAAGAAGAAGATAGCAGGAGGGGAAGAATGAAGGGGGGGAAATCGGAGGGGGAGACGAACCATGAGAGATGATGGACTCTGAAGAACAAACTGAGGGTTCTAGAGGGGAGGGGCGTGGGAGGATGGGTTAGCCTGGTGATGGGTATTAAAGAGGGCACGTTCTGCATGGAGCACTGGGTGTTATACGCAAACAATGAATCATGGAATACTACATCAAAAACTAATGATGTAATGTATGGTGATTAACATAACATAATAAAAAAAAAGAAAAAAGAAAGACATAGGAGCCAAGATAGGACATTTTCATGAGAAAATATGAAGTTAGGCCATGGCACGCAGAGGGCTCTTAAAGAGGTGGTGGGAGACAATCTTGGAAGGGATCAAATGTTGCAGGCATTTGCTTTTAATGTAAGCGATGGGGATGAAGAATAAGATAATAAGGTCAGGATGAACTAAATGAGGAAATCAGATCAGTCTGGCCAGGCTTCTCCTCTGTGACTGTCCCTGCTTAGGCCACTGTGGGCCATGGAGGGACTTGCTGTTTCTAAGCAGCATGCCACATGGAAAATCAGGTTCTCCTTCCTCCCCACTGGTCAGTGATCTCTGTCAGGGAGGCCATGTTCTGTACACATGTTTTATCCCCAAAAATTAGTGTGGCAAATAGCACTGGAGAGGGTCAAATTACCCTGGGCAGGTGCACTACTGGGTCCAGTATGGGATAGCTGGAGGCCACAACTTGGGTAATAGCACTGGGGACTCACACTGTCTGGATTGATTGATCACTGTTCCCAACACCAAATACATACATACATACATGAGTTCTGGTTGTTTGGAGTGGGTGTGTTGGGGATGGGTCATAAAATATACATGGATGTAGCCTGAGAAACAAATTACCTAGTGATTGTCATTATCTTTTCTCCTTCACTGTCCATACCAATCTGTCATGAAGGATTATGCAATTTAAATTATTCAAGTTGTCTTTTGGCATAATTTATGGTCTTTTATGTAAAATAAATTTTCCATTCTTAGTAAATCAGATGTATTTTGTTATTTTATTTATGTATCCTCTAAGAATCTGGGATTCCATACCAGAAGATTACACCTGCATGCTGTTAGAGTTTCCTTTAATACTTTAAAAAGTTTGTACTAAACTGCTAAAGTAAACCAAAGAGCTGATTTTTTATTTTGTGGGGTTTTTTTTCCTGAAATTTTCCTGTATAGTATGAGGTAAGAGTCTAACTTTATTTCACTCTAAAGAATAGGAAATGATTGACATGATTTAGTGAGCGTTCCATCTTTTCCCCAGTGAATTGAAATGGGATGGTTGTATTTGTCTCTTCATGTACCAATAGCATACTGAATACTAAGTAGGGTAAACAAAAAGAGACTTATATCTTGAATATCAGGCTGAAATTTAAAAACATTGAGGATAAAAGGAAAACCTCTCAAAGCTCTCAAAGTGAAAGATCTTTATAACAAGAAACAAACTTGCCAAAGTTAATAGAGCATTACTTTGTAGTATTAGACGTAAATTCTTTTTTTTTTTT
>NW_027886715.1:0-243 GCF_054177405.1 Leptonychotes weddellii | reverse complement strand
TTATTTGTTCTTAATCAAACACAATATTAGAATACAAAAGCAGGCATATATTATGGGGAACAAGATATACACAGCACTTAAAAATGCCGTATTCTGTTTCATAGATCATAACCAAAGCATAGAAAGTGGGAAGGTTTCAGGGGAGAAATAAACAGCTGATTAATAGAATGGAAAATAGAACCCATGTAGAAAGATAAAAGAAAATGGAATTATTTGGCCTGAAGAAGGATGTGAAAGAATTTA
>NW_027886714.1:0-243 GCF_054177405.1 Leptonychotes weddellii | reverse complement strand
GTGGACGGAACCGCTATCCCTCGGGGAGCCCTAGGCACAGCCCCCCTGTTGGAACAAGCCTGCCCTCTGAGTCGGGTTAGCATCCCGAGTGCACCAGACTCTGCACATTTCCACAGGAGATGAGCCCTGGCCGCCTGGACGGGGGTGGGGACCCGGGTGTGACAGGACACTGTTGTTCTGTGCATGAATTCATGAGGAAACCCGGTCACAGGAAGAGTCAAAGTCCAGCCCTTTACGGGCCAC
>NW_027886713.1:0-243 GCF_054177405.1 Leptonychotes weddellii | reverse complement strand
ACCTAACACACATCTTAGCAACTGGCACTTAGAGACATGACATTACATCCCAGTGGAGATCTTCCTATTTCCTGACTTGTTCACGGTATTGCTTTGGTCTTACCATAGGACTTTTTTCCCCTTAGGAACTGAAATTTGATGGTTCAATTGGTGGTTCACTAGATTTCTGTACCTGAGTAATGTTTTCAGCTGAAGACTACTCAGATCACCTGGGAGCTTTTTGTTTGCAGTCCTTAGCTGATG
>NW_027886712.1:0-243 GCF_054177405.1 Leptonychotes weddellii | reverse complement strand
CGGCCCGCGGCGGGTCAGGCGGCAGGTGATGGGCGCCGTCCGGCCGCTCCCGGACGAAGAGCTGTGTCACCGCCGTGGAAGCCACGCCAGCTCGGGGCGCCGGGCCTGCCCTCTGCGCACCTCATCCCAGCCCTTCAGGGGTGAGCCGCTCCTGCTCCCCTTTCCAGATGAGGAAAGCGAGGCCCAAGGGCAACGGTGGGGGCCTGCTGGCCGTGGGGAGCTGGGTGACACCTGAGCACCCGG
>NW_027886711.1:0-243 GCF_054177405.1 Leptonychotes weddellii | reverse complement strand
CTCCCCCTTCACGTGCTCTCTCTCAAATAAATAGATAAATCTTTAAAAAAAAAAAAAAAGGAATTGAAAGTGAAAAATGAAACTATAAAAGTCCTAGGAAAAAGAGGTTGATGTTTGTCATTTTATTAGGGTGGGAAGGCCTTGCTAACTAGGACCAAAATCCAGAAGCCATTAAGGAAAAGCAAAACAAATCTGCCTGGATAAAATGATATGCTTCCGAATGACAAAAACAAACAAAAGAAC
>NW_027886710.1:0-243 GCF_054177405.1 Leptonychotes weddellii | reverse complement strand
CAGAATCCTGAGCTTCGGTACCTTCCACAGAGCTTTCCACATCTGATGAGCCTCCGCAGAGGGGCCGGAGGTGAAAGGGCTGGGGCTGGCTCTTCTTGAGGCCCCATGCAGTTACAGACATGGCCTGTCTGGTGTCTGGGCTGCAGGTCATACCTGGAACGGACGCCGATGTGGCTGTTGGAACCGTGGTGTCAGCTGCCGAGGAGGCCCCAGTGGAGGAAGCAGAGATGGAGAAGGCAGCTC
>NW_027886709.1:0-243 GCF_054177405.1 Leptonychotes weddellii | reverse complement strand
TATTAGATTGCCCCTAATTGTCACTCTTTTAACTATATAAAAACGGATGGGAGAAAGGGAGGGAAGGAAGTGGGGAGAGAGAGAGTTCCAACCATATCTTGAGCTTCCAAATTATCTTTCTTACAGTTAACTGTTCTATTCAGACACCAAACTAATATAATTAGCCACAATTAACTCATACTTTTGCTCTCCTTTCTTTTGCTGGGAAGATTTTACCAGTGCACAGTTTAAATTTTCCAAGGC
>NW_027886708.1:0-243 GCF_054177405.1 Leptonychotes weddellii | reverse complement strand
TGTATATCAAAACATGTTGGTGTACACCTTGGACATATATGATCTTTATTTGTTACTCATACCCTAATAAAGCCAGAGGAAAAAGAAGTATGTTCATTTTGAGGCATAAACACTAGCTCAGTCTGATTTAATCTGTTTCATCTAAATACTATGCAACAAATACTGTAAGAAATAAGAGACAAAATGGACAAAGCAATGTTTGGAAGGAGGTTCATATATAACCAAGGTGTTAGAACTCTCAGA
>NW_027886707.1:0-243 GCF_054177405.1 Leptonychotes weddellii | reverse complement strand
GTAGTTTCTAGATTAGTGCTGCTTTCTTAGTCATGACGGTAACTGAATCTGTTAATAAATGGTGCTTAGAGCTGATCATCTTCAAAAATTTATATATATTTTTAAATTACCTAATTATAAGGTCATTTCACTGGTAAGTTTTCAGATTAGGTTTCATATTAGAAATATGATTTGGCTTTATAAATGATAGGAGAAAATTCGTTCTTAATTATTCTGAGATAACTAAAATTTATGTTGTGTGTG